>NC_071095.1:29797201-29894701 GCF_027358695.1 Spea bombifrons | reverse complement strand
ACCATAACTTCTGTACAAGCAGTTGAAGGAAAAAGAGATAGCAAGGAGAAACATTGTTGTTAACATTTTGACAGACCTGAACTCAATCGATTAAGTGCCTTAACCGTCTGTAGACACTCGCAACATGTGTTTTATTCTTTCATAATTTTACCGGTAGTCTATTACAATGACTAAAAGTCACCTTACTGTATGAAATGAAAAACTGCATTGAGTTGCTATTTCGTTGTTTTTCTTGTAATGACAGCTGGTTCATTGCTGTTATTTCAGAAACTGGAATGTATCTTAAACAACTATCTAGAATTCTCTCAAAGTGAAATCTTAGGCCAAATTCAATCACTGCTTTCTGCTCATTGGTAAATGCTGTAGTGACGCTGCTAACTTTATGCATTTCTCTTCACATACAATAAAGTGCCCATCGCGATAAACACTCACCCGTCTGAGCTCGGTATCTTACTGCACAGATACAAAACGGTCAAGAGAAGCACGACTTTATTCTCACAAATGATGCTGAATACACAATCGTCGTACATTTTACTTCCCTACCTAGCGCAGGACATTCCCTCTGACGCACTCTTAACAACAGTCTGTGCCCAATATCACATCAGTGACGGCTCCCTTTCGGCACTCGGCTTAAACGTCCTTCCCGGCAGTGTGACGACACATCGCTGTGTGCAATTTGCACATCTCACGCTGTCCAACCGGTCTTCCAGATCTTCTTCAGTCATCTCTGTCTGCTTCTCATCAGCAGCTGAACCGACATCTTCCATAACGTCGGTGTCTGCAAAAAAGGAGACGGATAAGTATTATCAAGAGCTTGCTTCAAGTAGCCGCAAACAACCATTTTCAAAGGACATCTCATGGACAACATTTTACTCTAGATTTACTTTCCATCACTTTAGTCCTCTGCTCAAAGCAGACCCAGTCCATCGATGCGTCGCTAGCATCTTTACCTGTCGTCTGTCTCGGTTGTAAAAGGAGCTGACGCTCTATGGTCAACAGGTAGTTTCCCAAACAAACACAGATGGAGCTGACTGCGTCTCATCTATGACAAGCCCACCAAGTGTTTGAGAGCCATATTCGCAAAGTTGTCATGTCTTCCAGTACGACAAACCTTCCCGGGAGTAGAGCTTTAGCGGTTTCAGCTGCACACTTTACGATACATAGCAGGAGAAGGAGGACTCGTCGATCCAGTGCTTGCTTCAAAATTCTGGAGAAAATTGGATAACAACTACAACGGTTCAGGCAGCTGTATAGATCCAGCCTTGTTTAACGAAGAAGACACCAAAGCGTGTGCATGTTTAAAAACCTGCCTTCGATACAAACAACACACACACACACATCTTAGGAAAGGACAATCACCGGGTTCACCACGCAAGTAAGCACCATAGTACACATTCAATGCATGTACCTCAAAGAGCTCAAGGCATCCCTCCCTTAGTGCATAGAGGCATTCAAAAAACACACCAGCCCAAAAACTCAATGTACATTGCAGACTTTTCCCCTTACCGGGTCCTTCAGGTGTCGCCTGCAGGTCATTCTGCTCCCACACTGGGTTGACCGCTTGCCTCAGCTGTGAGCAGCACTTCCAGACCCGGCAGAAATTCCAGATGCTCGTCGAGTGCGGACAAAATGGGATCCTGGGTGGTTGTCACCCCCCCGTGATCTTTGCCCAGGTTCAGCAGAGGAAGTGTGGGCTCTTCTTGCGTGGAGCCCACAGATGCCCCTTTAACTACTTGACTAGCAAGAGTTGTCGGAGCTAAGCTTGAAAAGCTCTTTACCTTCAAACAAGGAACTTCTTCCTAGAGACGAGAGAAAGACAAAAGCATCCAGTTCAACTCAACACACACAGAGCGCCAGAAAGCATCAAACTAGTAACAATCACACACCTAAACTACTACCAATCAAACCTAAATCATATATTAGACTCTACAAAAAAGCATGGAATGTTCTTGAAATAATAATCATTATCGTTACATACATTACATTGTATACACGATAATGTCGCTGAGAATAATAATAACTTCTACAAATCAGCTACATACCCTTTGCTGTGCTCCATAGCAAGCGGAGGTGTCGTTTGCTCTATATCCGCATTAGGAACCATTCAGTCGGACCCCCAGCAAATCCAAACGCAGTCGGTAACATCCCAGAGCACAAACTATTGTGATTGATATATCTATATCATGATACAACAAATTACATTCAGCATGGATCGAGTTTCCGCAGACTGTCTTCTTTCCGATACTGCTGCTTTAACTCCGCTCCGTACCTATTGCACCATCACAAAAAGGTACGTTTCCTTTATTTGGCCTATGTCAAAGCATTATTACACATATCTCACCTACAGACACCACACAAGCCAGAAGGCTAGCCATTCCCTCGTTAATCTCATAGTGACGCCACAACCGCAAGAGATTCTGGGTAGGCGCGTGCAAACAAACAAGTCCAACAATGATCACCTTTTGCCTCTAGATCCACTTTATACACGGATCCCTTCAAAGTCATTGCCCACTGTACAGTACAACCCTCGGGAAGAGATGCAATAGCCATTTCACCAAGGTTGTCTGCAGGGGAGGGCTAGCAGCATAAGGCCTGGACGGCAAGTCTAGTCCAGTGGCCCATTGTTGCGACACCGAATCAGCACACCATCTATGCCCGTCTTTTCCTGATTTTCTCACGCATATTGATGTAATCTGATGGAACTGGGAATAAAAGAAAATTATGTTTCAAACGTTAAAAAACAGCTAATCTTTGTAACAAAATCAAATCTAAATATAGAAACATTGGACCCTAGGCATTTCCTTGGGTCCCTGCCTGTAATTATCCCCAGAGTCCCTTTGTCCCTCATTCACTAAGCCACACCTCTATTTTACTTACTCCCTGTACTTCAAGTATAGATCAAATAAACAACACTTGTAAACAGCACATGCATGTATAGATCAACTGAATAAGAAATACAAACCCTGTATTTGCAACCAGACATACATAAATAATGTATGGAAACATAGCATAGCAAAATAACACACAAACCCAACTTTGCACATACAGATCAACTGGAAATCACATAACAGCTAAAACCCCCTAAATTACAGGCATGGATCACAGGATGCACACCCCCAAAGCCAGCCCTGGTGTCCACACTGCCCACATAGAACCCGACTGGCACCGAGATAACATTAACAAATTACAGTCCACAGTGAGCAACTTTGTCCCCAACAGCCCGGCATTAGCCAATTTTGTCAGGACAAGCTCTGCCACACCAACACCCAGACACACACACCAGGACAGGCTCAGCCACACTGACACCATGACAGGCCCTGCCAAACACACAGACACCAGGACAGGCTCTGCCACATCAACACCCAAACACACACAAGGACAGGGTCTGCCACACACACAGCCAAACACACAGACACCCAGACAGACTGTGCCACACCACTATGCAAACACACACACAAACCAAACATGTGAACTGATACCCCAGCCAGTCCCCCCCTTTGGCTTTAATGTATTTCCCCCACACCCTTGTGTATTGCCCCATGTGCATTTGTGCCCCCTTCGTACATTTTGCCCCTTGTGGATCTGTGCCCCCAGCCACACCCCTTTGTTCATCATGCCCCAACACCCTTGTCTATTGATTTATTTCATGTCCCCAGCCAACCCCCCTCCCTTGACTTCACCAATCATTTTATCAAACCTCAACAGAATTACTGGGCACCTGCAAAAACCCCAACCTATAAGTCCAACAGTATAATAAGAAGGTGAGTGATACCTTAAACAGCCTTCCTCCGCTTCCCATTGAACCTATAAAAACCATCCGCCATGCTCCATGGTTTGACGAAACCATCGGAATGCTGAAGAAAAAAGGCCGTAAGCTTGAAACAAGGTGACGTAAAACAAACAACCACGATGATAAGCGCTCGTTAACCGAGCACATTACCCACTACCAACTCACAATTTCGAAGAAAAAATCAACATTCCTGTCTCGTTAAATCAGCCTTGCACACAACAGACCGGCCCAGCTCTTTCGCACCGTACAAAGACTCTGCAACCCATCTTTGCCTCCACAAATCTTACACAGTCCAAATGTGAAGATTTTGCAGCCTACTTTTCAGATAAGATACCTTCCATCCAGACTAATGTCCATTTCAAAAGTACAGGCAAAGCCATTACAGAAGTACAAAAACAGAGATTCAAATTCCCCCACCCTGTGGACAAGTTTTCTTCTAGGCAGGGAAGAAATCATCTCAATCTCAGAAAACCTGCGGGCAACCACCTGGGATTTAGATCCTGCACCTACATATCTCCTCCCTGCATGCTCAGAAACAGTAGGCCCAGTTTTTACAAAAATAGTTCAATGTTCTCTGGACTCCAAAGTTTTTCCAGACCTACTGAAAGAAGCAATCGTTAAAACTCGGCTAAAAAAAGCCTTCCTTAGACCCAGAATGCTTAAAGAACTATAGGCCCCTCTCCAAACTCCCGTTTCTAGGAAACATCATTGAAAAATTTGCGTTCATGCAACTAGAGGCCCATCTGTCAAGTAATAATATCTTGGATTCTTTCCAATCAGACTTCAGAAAACATCATAGCACTGAAACTGCCCTGGTTCACATTCTCAATGATCTCTTGATGGCAAGACACAAGGGTGATCATTCAATCCTAATTCTTCTACACCTGTCAACAGCATTTGACACCATTGATCATAAGATTCTTATTGAGCGGCTGCAAGACCTATGCGGGCTGGAAGGCACAGTTCTAACATGGTTTAAATCATTCCTCACAAACAGGTCGCTGAGGGTTTCATCAGGAATGTGTTCCTCAGCTCCCACACCACTAACATGTACAGTACCACAAGGACCCATTCTATCTCCCACTCTATTTGCCATATACAAGCTCCCACTGGAAGACACCATCAGGCAACATGGATTAAGATACCACTGCTATGCAGATGACAAGCAGCTCTACCTTTCCTTTACACCAGGAACTAAGGATCCAACATCTCTTCTCAACAAATACTTAGCAGATCTCTTAGAATGGATGCAAACTAGGTTAAAGTTAAATCCTGATAAAACAGAAATCCTATTGATCCGAGGACAAAAGATAACTCAGCCGATCCTAGGAAATACTAACACAACGGACATTGAATTCTGGGGTTCAAAGCTACTCGGTCAAGTGAACTGCAAAATCTCAGAGTACTCCTTGACAATGGTTTGTCACTTAAACGTCAAATCTCTGCTACAACAAAATTTGCCTTCTTCCATTTGAGGATTATAGCCAGGATAAAGCACCTAATCCCACCAGAGGATACTGCCACCCTAATCCAGATGTGAAGATGTTGCAGCCTACTGCATTTGTGACATCTCGTCTGGATAATTGCAATGCTCTGTATGTAGGCCTCCCAGAAAAAGATCTTCAAAAACTACACTTGGCTCAGAACTCAGCAGCCAGACTATTAACAAATCAACCCCGCTCTTGCCATATCACACCTATTTTACGGTCTCTCCATTGGCTTCCTATCAAATGAAGAATTCACTTTAAGATAGGCATATTGCCATTTAAAGCCCTAAAGGACCAGGGACCCTGTTACCTGAAAGAGCTATTAACACCCTACATCCCTGCTCACCCCCTCCGATCCACACATGTCTCTTCTCTCATTACCCAAAGTGCACACAAAATCCGGCTCCGACGCATTCTGCCATGCTGCTCCCACATTATGGAACTCTCTACCACTTTCAATCAGAGAGTCTCCATCCTTAGAGACTTTTAAAAAAAAGACTTAAAACCCATCTTTTCTCCCAATCCTTCAGATAATTCACTCTTTCTCGTATGCATATACCTGTAAAGTGCTTTGAATCCCACTGGGAGAAAAGCGCTATATAAATACTTGATGTTGTTGTGCATTGATGCCCCCCTTTGCATTGTTAATGACCCATGTATATTGAACCCAGACAAACACCACCCCACCTTTGTGTATTGATTTATGTGGTGCCCCAACCACCCGGTTATGTGCTTATACCCCCTAGCCACCCCCATTTTGCATTTAATATTGTTGTCCAATTTCAAACCCCCCCCCTTTGAATATGGCTTCCCTTCCGCCTATTACCCCAACTATTTATTTGATTCTGTTTTATACTTACATATTTTTGCTGCCATCCTTCACTGCTGCTGTCCCCCAACGTGCTCTTCTACCTGTTCCATGTGACTCCACCCCCTCGAGCAGCCCATCACATTGACGATGTGACGTGCCACTCGAGGGGGTGGAATGACACAGAACAAAAGACTGGGCGGCACTGTGCAGGCACGCTGGCCGCTTAATGATTTTAAAGCAGCCAGCGTGTCTTACGGCCGCTTTAAGATTCACAGCCGCATCGGCTGCAATGGCATCTCAATGTGCCAGCCGGTTCAGCCGGCCCACAGCAGATGCTCCGGGCATTAAAAACGGCCCTGGCGTGGCCCAATCGTCGGCCGCTCAAATGGGCGGTGGCGCCACCGTTTTAATTGTCTCGTGTCTGTAGATGAGTGTTTAATAATGCTTCTACTACCCCTTCATTTTAAGCACAAGGGTTTTCCCATCACCTTTATCTCACACCATAACTCATCTAATGATATTTCATGGATACCCCAAGCCTCAAGTATTAAGCCATTATCGCAACCTCACGCTGACAAGTACCATTAATGACAACACAGCTGTCCACGAGCAGCAATCTGGCTACTGCATCTCTTCCCGAGTTTTGTCTAAAAGATGTCCTGTACGCCAGCAATTACTTCCAAGGGATCTGTGTATAACAACATTTAAATAGATCAAAAGGTGATCATTGTTGACCTTATTGGCATGCGCCTACCCAGAATCCCTTGTGGTTGTGACAACACCATGAGATTTCTGAGGAAACAACAAGCCTTCTGGCTTGTCTGCTGTCTGTAGATAATAATGAATCTACATACCCCCTAGATTTTACTGGAAGGGTTTTCCATCACCTTTACCCACCATAACACGTCACAGTCTTTCTTTGGTAAAAATACACAAACCGAAGATTTGTTTGGCCAATCCATGCGGGCTACAAACTGAAAACATTGATTCTAATACCACCGCCATTCGGCCCTGGCCCCATGGTGATGAAAGGGATAGTAACGTGTAGTATTGTTTATGCAGAGACAGGAGTATGCAGGTGCAGCCACAAAATTCATCAAACTGCCTCGAGCTTCACATCGCACATTCTAATCAAAATGCTTGGATTCAAATCAAATAACAAACACTGCATATTCTTCATTTAAGTGTCTGGAGACCAGTGGAGATTCAAAAATTGATTATTATAAAAAGAGATCAGCTTTGCGGTCATCTAATCTCGCAGGCGTTTGTGCTATGATAAATATTATGCTCTCCTAATCGACAAAAAAAGCCATTACCTGGACCAGGTCGGCATCCACATTCAGGCGGATGTACAGCGGCAGCTCCTGCAGGGTCTTCATCAGCGCTCTGGAATCCAGAAATACAGCCGGCACCTACAGAAAGGATACACGTAAAGAGAAATACATGTTATTATTTCCCCCGCCATACAGCTGGTTATATGACATGCTATAAAACGGATCATTTCACCAAATATACATAGCTCTTTCATCAGCATAATGTCACATATATCCAGTGGTGTCTCCAGCTTTCATATTGAGGGGGTGCACATGGGGTGACAGAGACCACAGGAAGGGGGGGGGGTTTATAAAACACTACATATACACTAATATATATACACACACACACACACACACACATATACACACTATCTATATATATATATATGCATTACACATCCATTTTTAAATACATAATATGTACTTATCTCTTTTATTTAGCATTCTTTAATATTACACCCTGCTGCCATCATTTATATATATCATATTAGATAAATATTGGACCCTAACCAAGCATTTGCTTGGACCCCCCTTCCACAATCCCTAGCATGCAATAACTCCCTCCACTACCACACCAAAACAAGATTCAAATGATTCGCCACACTGACTGCAGATCAGGGGAACACTGGTACAGTCAGTAGTCTTCCCTCCTTCTGACTGTCCCCTCATTCACTAAACCATACTTACTAACTCCCTGTAGTTCAGTTAGAGATCAAAAACATGCACATGCAACTGAATAAAACAGAAAATCCCTGTATTTGCTGGTATACATAAATAACGTATGGAAACATAGCATTGCCGGTATAGATCTATACAACACACAAACCCAGCATTCCAGGTGTAGATCGACTGGAAATCACATGTAAACTCTGCACTGAAGGCATCGATCAAATAAACAGCACGTCACAAAAGCACTCCAGGTATTGCTCAACTCAATACACCATACAAATCCTGTATTTGTAGGTGTACATAAATAATATATGGAAACATAGCATAACAGATAAATATTAACAAAATCACACACAAATACAGTTTTGCAAGTATAGATCATTTGAAATCCACATAATATCTCTGCATTCAAAAGTATACATAACCCCCCCTAAATTACAGACATAGATACAGGTTGCACACCCCAAAGCCAACCCTGGCATCCACACTGCCCACATAGAACCTGACCGGCACCCAAACAGACCAGAATGATTCAACAGTGTCCCCAAATAGTAGAGTGTATACCATCTTTGTCCCATAAACACCCTGCCTAGGCCATCTTGATCCCCCAATGCTTAAACACCCTGCTTATACCAGCTTTGCCTTTTTGACAAAACAATTATACACCTATGATTCACACAAACCCTTTTACAGTCAATCACTAATTCACTTTCATTTACACAATCATTTATTCTTTCACACAAACCATTTACACATATTCATGAATGCATTCTCAAACATTTAGTCATTCTCTCACTTACTCATTCACACAATGCATCCACACATTAATCCATTAACACTCTCATTCGGACTCTTTATTTCAATATTCTTGCTACCCTCCTTTCTCCCTGTCTCCCTCCCTTCTACCTATCTACCACTTCTCCCTCGCTTCTGCCCTATCGACCCCTTCTTCACTATCCACCCTCCCCCTATCTTCCCTCTCCACCATTTGAAATTAACTTACCTTGTAGAAGTCCCAAAGTGAAATCACAAGGCCTCTATCTCCCTGCTCTGCCGCGGTGCACGCTGATTCACGGCTGACTGCCAGAATATGACGTCATATACCGGCACTCAGCATGAAACGCTAACACCGAGACAGAGACAAGTGACAGTCGCCAAGCGGTTGCTGAACACACATATTCCTGACCAACCACTCGCCGCCTCTCTCTCCCCACTCCGGCTGCGCCAAAAATAAATTAAAACGGTGTTTTGGGGGGGGGGGGCACAACATAACGTATGGGGGGGCCCCTCACCTACGCCACTGCATATATCACACTCATTCCCCAAACATTCTCTAATCCTCCTTCCTGCAATCATCTGATTCTGCACATTTACAAAACCCACATTTTCTCTCAAAACAACATTCAACACCTGAAGTCTATTCCAATCAAAATATGACCGTTTCATTGCCAAAAAACAAAGTGTAAGAGAGAAAAGTTAAAATACAGATACACTTTTAAAAAAAACTAAACACTTTAATTCAACATTTTGGAGACGCAGTGGCACCCAGTTTTCTATGATATCCTAGCAATGCCTGTGAAAAGGAGGAGCAATTTGAACAATATATTTTAGGAAAGCATTCATTCTCATTGCCCAAAAATAATTAGACACCTTTCAACTCATTGGGGTAACCCCAACATTAAAGATAATACTCCCCCCCCCACCACATTCACAAAACAAAACCTTACAAGTCAACAGTTAACGTACATTGCTGGGACTGGTGTGTGAAACCTCAACAAGCAAACTCATAAAGCTTCACTCGACATTATAGGTGAGCTTCTTCTGCAAGACGGGCCACAGTCTCTCTAAACAATGGGTGAGATCCATCGACTTTGCCCACTGAATAAGGTGGACCTGTCCCTTCCCCCCGACTTACCACTGCTTCAGACTCCCTGGTGTCTGGTGGGGGCAGCAGGTAGAGGGCGACATTCATAAAGTTAAAGGGGCCAGTGTGCACGCACCACACCACCCAATAGCCATGCCTCAACTCTTCCTCCCACCCCTTTTAAGACCTGTGACAAAGTGCGGAGGAACAGCCATTGGATGACACGGTGTGTGCACGCCAGCCCCTTTAAATTCATTAGGCGCCGGCAGCAGGAGGAGATGGCTTTCTATCCCACTTGCAGCCACTCAGCAGCTGTTTAGAATGCAGAGGTGTTGTGGCAGGACAGACCTGCACCCCAAATGGGTACACCCGCCAAACATTGCTTCCTCCGCCCCATGGCCACCAGCGATTAACCCCTTTGCCGCAACACAGAACCAGCATGTAGAGAAAAGGGGCTGTGACAGAATGAGGGCCACAAGGTACTCAAACATGGCTCCAGCCTGGCTACCAAACAGGCAGGAACTCCACTGTGTAAACTAATCCCGTAACAGGATTGCTACTAAAGGGGATTAAAAATTGGGATGTTTACCTGTTTAACAATGTTTTTTTTTTGTATTTAAGTTTATTATACAAAACTGCTTAGGATAAAACAGACATCAACCTGTTTTACCAGGAATACATAGATCAGTAATATTAGCACAGATACACAATAAGCAGTACTGCCACGCAGCGCAGGGCAATACACATTACAGTACAACTTCAGTTTACGGAAAGATCACTAGAAGCAGTGTACAATTACATTGCCAGACGTGGCACATATGGTTAGCACTTAGTGGAACATAACCTGGGGGCCGAGGAGAACGGGGCTAGTCTTCAGCCTCTAGATTGTCCTTGAGAGAGTAGTCTCTCAGCAGGCTGTGGATGAGCCTGCGGCAGTCACGGACTGTAACCTGCTCCCTCCTCAGCACCAGGCGGTTCCTGGCAAACCATAGAGCATCCTTTACGCAGCACATGAGACACCAAGCATCCTCGATGGCACTCTCCGTGTATGTTCCTGGGAAAAGTCCATAAAGTACCGAATGGTAGGACAGGTACTTTCTCTCGATAGAGTCCTTGAGATCCAGCTCCAGGGCTCTGAACAAGGCCTGTGCAAACGGGCACTGCCAGAACAAGTGGAGGGAAGTCTCCTCCTCCACAATGCACTGTGGGCAGTGTCTATATCTGCACAGCCCCCTGACATGCATAAATGTCCTTAGGGGGAGGCCTCCCTGAATGGCCATCCATGCAATGTCTTTGTGCCTGTTGGTTAGCCTGCTCGACGACACGTTAGCCCAGGCAGTCTTGGCTGTGGCGTCGGGGAGCCCTGGGATGTTCTCGATACTGTCTTTGGCTCTGATGAGCTTGTGGATCACACAGGGTAACCACAAGTCTGGTTTAACTCCCTCCAGTTGGTGCTCCCTTACAAATTTGCCCACGTCCGAGTAGAACCAGGGCATGGTCCAATTGTAAGGGACGGAGCTGTCCCACTTTTCCCACTTGAGCTGCCTCCACAGGGGCAGCAGGAAGAAGCGAGACATGGAGTTCCCAGCAGAGCCTTTCACTACGTCTCTGAGAATCCTGCGCACGCAGTTGCACACAAAGAAGGTCCTCAGCATGGTAGGGATGTCAGGCACTCCTTTGCCTCCCTTGCCGGGTTCCTTGTACATCACTGCGCGCTTTACTCTGTCCATTTTGGAGCCCCAGATGAAGTGAAAAACCGCTCGGTTGATGGCTCGGTGAATGGTGACCAGCAAGGCCACGCCTGAACCACATACTGCAGCACGGGAAGAATCTCGTTGCGCAGCACCAGCACTTTCCCTTCGATGGTAAGGTCTCTGAGGCTCCACAGCCCAAATTTCTGCTTTACCTTGTTGAATCTCTCCCAGCTTTTCAGGACCGCGCCGTCTCTGCCGAACCAGACTCCCAGGATCTTTAGGAAGTCGGTTTTGACGGGAAACGGGATCGGCTCAGAAGTCACGTCCCACTGCCCGAACAGCATGGTCTCCGACTTCCCGCAGTTGACCTTTGCGCCTGAAGCTAGGCTGAAGTCCTCGCACGTCTGGACGAGCGCTCTCACCGACCGGCGATCCGCGCAAAAGATGGTCACGTCGTCCATGTAGAGCGAGCACTTTACCTCCTTCTTGTCTCTGCCCAGCACGGTGATCCCTCTGATCTCTGGATTCCGTCTGATGCACTCGGCGAAGAGCTCTATACAACAGACAAAAAGAAGAGGTGAGAGAGGGCACCCTTGTCTGACCCCAGAAAGGACCAGGAAGGGGTCAGTCTTCCAGCCATTCACCAGCACCAAGCTGCGGATATCAAGGTACATCAGGTTAGCGTAAGAGCAGAACATCTCCCCCAGCCCAAACCTCCGAAGTACCTGAACCATAAAACCATGAGACAGTCGATCAAATGCCTTCTCTTGGTCTAGGGTGACCAGAGCGGCACGGACGTTGCGGTCCTTGATGTAGTAGATCATGTCCCTGATGAGGGCCAGGCTGTCCGCGATCCGGCGCCCTGGGATGCCGCAGGTCTGGTCAGAGTGGACCATCTGCCCCACGACTTTCTTCAACCTGGTGGCTAGTACCTTGGCGAGGATCTTGTAGTACACGTTCAGGAGGGAGATAGGACGCCAATTTTTCAGGTCGCATCTCTCCCCCTTCCGCTTATACAGGATCGTGATCATTCCCTCTCTCAGCGTGGGGGGCATCCTGCCCTCCACCACCATCTCCTCGTACAGGTCGAGGAGGTCCGGGCCGATGAGGTCCCACAGCGTTGTGTACAACTCGGCTGGGAGGCCGTCACTGCCCGGTGTCCTGCCCTTCCTGAAGGATTTGGCGGCAGAGTGCAGCTCCTCCAGCGTCAAGGGGGCGTCCATGGCTGCGCGACCTGCGGGATCAATGGTGTTAGTGATACCTGACAGGAACCGTTCAGCAGCCTCCAGGTCTGTGTCTTTGGGGGAGTAGAGATCTCGGTAGTAGTCGACGACCACTTTCTGGACCTCCTCCTTCCCCTGTCGTACCACACCTTCGCCGTCTCTCATTTCCGTCAGGGGCGTGTGGGCGGAGTGGAGCTTCCTGAAAAAGAAAGAGTTACATTTCTCACCCTTCTCCAGGTTCTCCACCTTGGAACGGAAGACGATTTGCTTGGATTCCTCCTCAAAGTGCCTTTTCAGGCCCTCCTTGGTCTCCTCCAGCTCCTCGTCCACGTCCCATCCGCACTGTTGGAGGTCCAACAGGGACTGCAGCTTACGTTGCAGCCGTCCGAATTTCCTCTTCCTCTCACACGCCTGGAGTCTTCCTTTAGCCTGAAAGAAAGAGCGCAGCTTTACTTTAGTAAACTCCCACCACTGGGCTACAGTGGGGAACAGATACTTGGTACTGACGCAATCGGAATATACATTACGCAGCTCATCCACAATTTCCTGCCTCTCTAACAGGGCACAGTTCAGCTTCCAGGAGCCTGGACCGGGAGGAAACCCTTTGCCCAGGGCACACTAGAGCCGAACGGCCCTGTGGTCTGAGAAGTAGCAGGGCACCATGGAGCACTGCTGATGCTCTACCGCTCGAGAGGTGAACACAAAGTCTATCCGGGAACGCACAGAGCCGTCCGGCCGGCTCCAAGAATAGTTCACGGAGCCGGTCCCAATAGAGCCCATAGCATCCTTAAAGGATGCCTCTGTGACAATCTCTCTGAGCGGTTTCGAAGTCACGTCCAGGTTTGTTGCGTGAGTGGAAGTGCACCCTCCTTCCTCGATCGGGCAGTTGAAGTCCCCGCCCATCACTATGGCCCTGGTGGTGGTCAGCTGGGTCCGCAGGTTCCGGAGTAGCTCCAGGCGTTGCTTCTTCTCCGGGGAGGCGTACACGGTGATGAGCCTGACAGGCTCCCCCGCCCAAGATCCATCCACGACCAGAAGTCTGCCACAGACCATCTCCTGCACGGCGTCCACCGTGAAGTTGCCTCCTCAGATCAGGATAGCAACCCCCGCCGACTTGCAGCCGTTCCCGCCGGACCAAAAGGACGGGCCGTGAGACCATTCCCTGCATAGATGGCGAAAAGAACGAGAGAAGGGTAAAGCACATTCCTGCAACATATATACATCACACTGCTGGGAAGAAAGGAAGGTTAGTAAACCGCGCCTCCGGAACTGGTCCTTCATGCTCCTCACATTAATGGAGAAAATAGAAACTGACGCCATTAGTTGGGAGTAAAAAGAAGGTTAGCTCAAACAGAGGCACTAGTTACCGCCTCCTCCCCCCGGTGGGGGAGGATCTTCCTCGCCGTGGTCGATGGGGTTCACGGGGGTCCAGACGGCCTCGTCTAGCAGCTGTTCCAGGAGGGAGACCTGGTTGTCGATGTCCAGCTGGTTGAGGATCAGAGCCTCGGTCTCGGTGGCTGGCTCGTCCGACGGGGTCAGGTCCTGGACCATCTTTTCGAGCGTGTCGTCATTGTCATTAGCAGGCTCGGGAGGAGAGGTAGAGGGAACGGTGGGGGCTGGTGGTGGCGCCCTCTTCTGGACAGAGATCCTGGTGGGGCTCGTCTCAGTCTCGCTGTCCTCGTCCTCCTCCTCCTTCTTGCCGCTATGTTTGCATTTTCTGGCTCCGGCTCCTTTTGCAAGCATCTCCAGGGGAGATGTCTCCAGGGGAGATGTCTGCAGCAGAAACAAGAGGGGGGGAAGGGTCGGGGTCTGCAGCAGCTAGGGACGGGGTTAGAGCTGCTGCAGAGAGGGGGAGGAGTGGGGGAAGGGAGAAGGGGGGGAGGTAGAAGGGGGTGAAGCAGGGAGGGTCGGAGGCAGCGCAGGGGAGGGATGGCGCTGCCTCTGGGGGAGGAGGGGAAGCCTTGACAGCGGGCAGGGCCACGACAATCTCGGCAGGGGGGGGAGCTGCTTTCTTACCTTTCCTGGGTTTCGCTTTCGGGGTTGCCGGAGAGGATGTCTGCAGTGCCGGCGCCTTGGCTGGAGCCGACGAGGGGACCTTGGCCGGGGCCTTGGCTGCTGCTACCGCTGCGTATGACCTTGATCTTTTGGGGCAATCCTTGTAGATGTGGTCAGGATCGCCGCACAGGTTACAGGTTTTCTTTCGTGGACAGTCTTTGGTCTCGTGCCCCACCACCCTGCAGTGCCTGCAGTATTTCTGTTGCCATTCCTCCGCCCTGTGACCCAGTTGGCTGCATCGTCTGCAGGTTGTGGCCTGACCAGGGTAGAAAAGCATGCCTGTAGAATTTCTCAGGGCGAAGCTCTGCGGTAGGTGTTGGAGCCCGTCCGGCGAGGTGGAGTCTGCCTTCAGACGGATCACGAGGGACCATCTTCCTGTCCAGAAGCCGTACTGGTTGAGGATCTTGGTCGGTTCTTTCACGATGTGGCGGTATTTTCCCAGAACAGTTGCCACGTCTTTTCCTGGGGTGTGAAGGTTCCGCATCGAAACCGTCACGGGTCTCTCCTCCCTGTGGATGGGGCTGTTTCCGTAGAAACGGGAGAGGACCTGATCCGGTTTCGCCGACTCGTCGGCTTCCCAGAACCTTTTGCAGACCGCCGCTGAAATGAACGTTACGTAGAACATTCCCTTCAAAAACGACTGGACGCTCAGGTTCTCTGCTGGGCTGAAGCCTGCTCCCTCGTGCACTACCTTCTTGCTGAAGGTGTCCACATCCATGTCAGGGGTGCGGCCCTCCACTTCCTTTAGCTTTAGGACCACCGTCTGCCTCATCCAGGTCTCCAGGGGAGGTGGGCTCCCTGGGGTCGCTGCAGGCTGGACTCGGCTTCCGGTGGCCTGGCTGGGTCGTTGGGCTTCAGAGGTCTGGGTTGCCATTTTCGCTCCTCGTTGGGTCTGGCTGGGAAAGCGTAGAGAGCTGGAAAAGAGAAGAGGGAGAGATTAAAAGCACAGGGGGGAAGGCAGGGGAAGGCACTAAAAAAGGCCAAAAAGAGGGGCAGGGGGAGGCAATAAAAAAGGCCAAAAAGAGGGGCAGGGGAAGTCACTAAAAAAGGCCAAAAAGAGGGAAAAAGGCACTCAAAAAAGGCAAAAAGTAGGGGAGAAGGCCGCCTCAGGAAGAGGGGGAGTCTTTCCCAGCACCCAAAGGTCGACCGTGCGCTCAAGCCTCACGAGTGTTAGGATTTCTCCAGCATGCATCCACTCGGTGTTGGGGAGTCCACAACGGGTTTCCTAGGGTCTGCAGGCCCGGAGGCCGAGGAGCGAACGCAACCGTGACCGAATCTCGTTTCGTTCAGAAAGACATCAGTTAGAACCCCAATAGCAGCATGTCTACATAAGTAGAAAGGCCGAGGTCCAACAACAACCAATCGTCACGAACCTCAGGCAAGACACTTGATCTTAGCCAAAAGGCCGAGAAGCGATCTGTTTAACAATGTTAATTTATGTTAATGCAGTTCTGTGGATATATGAGTCTGTTGTACTCGGTTCAAGGTAGTTGTCTACTTATTGGGTACACATAGCAGGGTTCCAAGGTGCACATGCTGACTGGTGATTCTAGCACCAGTGACAACAGGAGGATACTTGGTGATCTCTGCTAGTTACTACAGCTCTCTTGATGAACTCGTTACAGGGGCTGCCTCACCACTGTGGCTAGCCAAAGCTGACCCACACAACGGGGCTATTGTCCTGAAAAGGACTAAAAAGCCATCAGAGCAGACGACACAGCCTCTCGGGAACCCCAAGCGCCAAAGGTTCTACAGGCGGCTAACTCCCAAAACCAGCCATGGTCCATACCTCCATCGCCCGTGGGGTATCTCGATACAATAGTGCTGTGGTCAGGTTGATGGTGTCCGGGCTAAGAGGAGTTAAAGTCCATAAGGCACATGGACAGGGTAACACATTAGGAGAGAACTAAAGCATAACAATAATCACATATGTGTTGGGACATACAGATTTCAGACAATAACTAACACAAACAGAAACCCCGCATGGTCGCAAACACTACTAAAGACGGCACCGATGTCACTGGTGTAACTTGGAGTGTCAAGCACAGAATCCCTGGAATGGACAAAACTAGGAATATCACTACACATTATCTACATACAAATAACGGGACCAAGAACAGTATCCCAGCAGAGGCCACACCAGGAGTACCACATCACACAATCTACGGAAGTGTAACTAGCAGCACCCAGCACAGAGACACTCAAATCGCACCGTGTTACATTTCTCTTAAGCGAGGAATTCGGAACCTGTATTGTTATGGTAGCAGAATTATGAGACAGTAACAAACAACCGCCATAGTAATATTAATCAGGGAGGCACAAACTATTGGATTTCTGGTTGTCACAACAAGGACAAAGAGTTGAATGCGCTCCATGGAGGTAACCGGCCCCTACTCACTGATTAAGGCGACTGGCACAAAGATCCATCAACCATCGATTGGAGATCTGAAGATCGGTTTAATGAATAAATATCTGGATAAATATCTATTAAATTACACATCTATTTCACTTAATTAGTATAGGATTTAGTGCTTTTTTATAAAGTCAAGCTTAGTGCTCTTCTCCTTGACAACAGCAACAATAACAAGAGACATTTCTTTATTTTAGCTCTCATTGATGATTAAGGCAATATTATAAGCGCAAGGACGATATAAGGACAAGCCCCGGAATAAACCCAAGACACATCCGATATAAGATTAACATCACGCTCTGCATTTCTGCCAACCGGTGAAAAATGCAGACAGAGCCCCTGGCATTAAAGGCCAGCTGTCCCTCGGTTCAGATTTTCAAGTTCATTGCATCTAAGGTGGGAATTCAAACCGCAGATAAGAGGAGGACTCCCCGACACAAACCTGCAGACACCAGAGTCATCAGGAATCCAACCGCAGGCAGAGCTGACTCCGATGTTCAGAGATCACATCTAATTTCGGTAACCATCGCTTGAATCCCTGCCACTTGGCTGTCATGCTACCTTATCTCTTTGCAGACAGCTCCAAACACACCTGGATGTTTGCAACTTCACACAGATGCCTGTAAAGCTCAGGAAGTCACGCTTCCCAAAGGGCCCACCGTGTGAAGAAATGTGAGAGGTCGGGTAATCAACAAAGGCACGGTCTCAATAGAAGCACAAAATAGATCACATCATCCATTTAAGAGGATCCAGATACTCGCCGCACAAAACCAGATCCAATTACAGAGCGAGCGTGAAGCCGGCGAGTTGGATTACGCCAGCCACGGTATTTCAATCTAATGTCAGCAGAGCATAACGCCTTTACACATTTACCCAAAACCACAACAAATATCCAAACAACAACCGATAAATTCAACGAGCTACTCACAAAATATCTGCCATTCGCCTACACTGAAAGCAGTCCTATCATCATATAGTAGCCTCTCCTCAACACTGCAACTTAGAGGGAATGAGCAGAGAAGATTAATGCAGAAAGCTACCCTTCCCCGCGCAATCAGCATAAATATATTTACTGCATACATACGTACGGCTCACGTTGTTATCTGTAACACCGTGACGCTACTTTATATGGTGTGATGAACTGGAATATGTAGGATTGGAGAAGAAATCCTCCTTTCGGCAGAGGCTGGAGAAACCGGCGTGTGCGCGCGGAATGACAGTTCTCACGTAACACGCGCTGAATGAACTAACCTGTTTATTGCAAGGATTCTCTGCTTCCCATTCTCTCTCCTACAACGTAAATCAGAAGGCAACATGGTCAGTAACACAAAGGAGGAGGTCATGGGTGCAACAAAATATTCCTGGAGTATTTGCAAAAACAGTAGCTTAGTGGTGCATGGAACGCATCCGATGCACAGCGCAGGTGACTCGGGGGCCACGCATTTCTTATTACATTAAGCACAGCCCGTTAATCAGGAAATGACAGGAACTTTAAACGCTTCCCCGAATAGTTCACATTCCTGTAAAGAGAACAACGATAGAGCCGGTGGTTACAGTAAGATGTGGTTACAGTAAGATGTGCTCACAAGAGCGATCACAACTTCAGTTGTCTCTTCTTTACATCTTGAAAGACTGTGGTGTGACTAGAAATCCCACTGTATGAAAGTTTCCAATAAAGGGCAGACAGATAACTTCAATGAGATGACATCAAAACCAAACCCTCCTTCCCTGTGATTTGTAACAGTGCTGTGAACATTTCTTTCATGTATGTAGGTAGTGCGTGCCGTGCGCCACCAACCAACTACCACCTAGACCGACCAAGTACCGACACAGAAACTAAAGTTGGATAAAACAGACCACAGCGTATTTTATAAACTCTGTTGGCCTATACACCATAAACCAATAAACATAAACACACAATAAACCATCACAATAAATACAAATATACATAACACATAATCCATTCAAACATAACCAACACAGGAAACAAATTAACTCCATCCTTGCCGGCCACTCACCACTGTACGATCCAAACCACAGATACTCTCCTCCCCCTCGTCCAAACAATGACAAGCGCATAGTTGAGTTTGTGCCCAGGAAGACGGTACCCATACCCAAATAATGACTCAGACACTTTATTTGGGTGCAAAAATATATTGTCCACAGCTTTATTAACATATATACAATATTTAGAGGTCATTGTCAACCCAGCCACCCCGGTTAACATAATTAACAGTTTACATCTTATTAACACTGACAATGACCTCACATAACCAATAAATTAACCATATAACAATGGCACCAACACATACCAGGTGCCTCCGCATTAACCCATTAACATATTGACCACAATAGGGATGTATCAAGACACCCCTACCAGACCGTTTAACCAAATTATAACTATGTAGGGGCATACCGAGACACCCCTACACCACCGATTTAACCAAACCACCGATGCAGGGGCATACCGAAACACCCCCACACCACCAATTTAACCAAACACCAATGCAGGGGCATACCGAGACACCCCTACACCACCCCAGGTTCTGAGCCACAGGCCAGCTCAAAACCTACACCAATAACTTGAACCAAGTCTAATTATTCAACCAAAACATAACAAAAACACCATATTAGGCCATTATCCCCAACTATCCCCGCCACAGGCCAGACCTTGAACCCCTCAAGCCGTCTGAGCCCCACCACACCAAAAAAACAAAGCTTGGGTTAACGCGTCCTGAAAACCCAAATTCAAAAAATCCATACCCACATCAGTTAAGTGGACCCCGTCCTCCCTAAAATAACCAGGCAACAGGGACTCCAACTCCCAATGCAGTATCACCAGGCCACCACATCGCCTAATAAAGCTCGCCGTGAGCTTATTTACCTTACCCTTGCACCGCACAAGGGCAACCGCATCACGAGCATGCCTCCGATGCAGCCTCGGAACTATCTCCGACCACAAAACAAACACCCGAGGAACTAGAGTCCTCAACCTCTCCACATCCCGTTTCATCCGCCAAACTAATTCCTTCTGGGGGACCGCACCTAAATCGTTACCTCCCGCGTGAAACAAAACAATGTCCGGAACCCCCTCCTCCCGTAAGAGCCACCAAAGTTCCGCACACACGTCATTCCATCCCGCACCACGAAGGCCAATCCAACGTAGCAACAGACGATCCTCCGGAAAGCCCAGTTGTTGACCCGTCGCACGAACTGCGGCTCTCCGACCAGCCCGGTATATGTAGGAATGGCCCAGGATCCAGGCCACCAAACCTGAAAAACAAAAACAACAGTAAACAGAAACCCCCAGCAGAGCAGAGCTCATAACAGACCTTCAGGCCAAACATACGACCTAAAACGTACCGACTCCCAACGCCCCAACTTCTTCACCAGATCATCACCGAAACCCAAATGGGCTGCCTCCGTAGCAGCCACAATACGAAAAGAGTGGGTACCAAACTGACGCAGATCCAGTCCCACACGCTCCAAACACGTGCAAAAGATCCATAAAAATTGAAACCGAGATAAAGCCGACCCGTTCTCATGCAGGAGAAAAGGTCCCACCACCACAGGGCGATGAGCCAAGTATTCAAAACAACCCCAGACTGGACACATCACGGACCCAGGCCATAGATACAATACGACATCGCACCCTTTCCCGAGCACATCCTTCTTGGACCGCCGTAAACGAATAGACACCATGTCCTCGCTGACCAGCACATCAGACCTCTGAAGACCACCACCTCCAGCCCGACTCCTACTCACCAGCTCCCCGATCCGGAAAGCTCCAAAAAACGCCAGAATGAATGCCAACCCAAACAACCTGGATTCATAAACTAAAAAACACACCAATGGCAAAACATCCAACACCTGCACAGAAACCGGGCGCCTAGTCTCACCAACACCAACCCGCCTCCGAAATCCCTTTAAAGCCTGGCGAACCAAAAATTCCTTAGTATGATCCTTCCAACCCTTAAGTTTAAACAAAAACACCAAGGCCGACATATTCCTTCCCAAGACCGCAGGGGAAGCCCCCTTTGACAACAAATCAAACAAGAACCACAACAGCACATCCAGGTGCTCCGCTGCAGTACTCACAGATCCAACACAGGAAACCATCCTGTCCCAATCGTCCAAAACTTTACCATAAGCCGACCACGTTACCGGCGCCAACGATGCCCTCACACCTCCAGCAAGCAACTCGTCCCTAATTGCCACAACTCGTCCAGACAGACCAGACCCCCAATCCTGAGCCCCGGGCGCCACCTCGTGGAACCGTTCCCACTGAAAACGAGACAGGGAATCCGCTATAACATTTAAGGACATGCTCAGCCCGAAACACCACATTAAGAGACATACAGAGCAGAACAAACCTTCGTAACAACCCAACCACCGCCATAGATGAAGCCGACAGCCGATTTACCGCATGGACCACTGCCATATTATCCAAGAAAAACGCCACCTTCTTATCACGAAACGAATCGCCCCACAAAGACAAGGCAACCACCAAAGGAAAGAACTCCAAAAACGCTAAGTTGCGCATGAGCGGACTGTCCTTCCAAGAATCCGGCCAACGTTCCGCACACCAATAGCCTCGGAAATACACCCCGAAACCAACGCTCCCCGAAGCGTCAGTATAAAGCTCGAACTCCTCGGCGGACACCGACTCCCTGCGAATAAACACCGTACCGTTGAAATGTTGCAAAAACACCTCCCACACCTCTAAATCAGCTCTCATAGCCGCCAAAACCCGTACAAAATGATGCGTCAACTTGAGGCCCAAAGTAGCCCTTGACAAACTCCAAATGAAAATCCTGCCCATAGGTATGGCCCTACACGCAAAATTTTAACCACCAATCAAGGATTGTACCTGCCGTAGGATTACCTTCCAAACACCACAAAACTCATGAACCACGTCCCGAAGCGCCCGCAGCTTATCTTGCGGCAGCCTGCATTCACCCGCAACCGAATCAATTTCCAGGCCCAAAAAACTTAACCAGGTAGTGGGACCCTCAGTCTTGTCCGCAGCCAGCAGAACACCAAACGACCCGGTCACCCGCTCCAACATCCTTAACAAGTAACCACACTCCCAAGAGCCGCACGGACCCACACAAAGAAAGTCATCCAGATAATGAACCAAAAACCGACTCCCTGCCTCCATCCTGACCACCCAGTCAATGAACGAACCGAACTTCTCAAAATAAGAACAAGAGATGGAGCAACCCATAGAGAGACACAAGTCGACAAAATACTGACCTTCGAAATAACAACCCAACAAATGATGACAATCCGGGTGAATCGGTAACAAACAAAACGCTGATTCGATATCTGCCTTAGCCATAAGGGCGTTTGGGCCCGCCTTCCTAACCGACTCGACAGCCTGGTCAAATGATGCGTACGAAATGGAACACAGCACCTCATCGATGTCATCGTTCACCGACAAACCCTTCGGGTATGACAGGTGATGGATCAACCTGTACTTCCCAACTTCCTTCTTAGGTACCACCCCCAACGGTGACAAACGTGAATTATCCAGAAGGGGAGAAGAAAAAGGACCCGCCACCCTGCCCAAAGAGACCTCCTTTGCCAACTTGTCCCTCACCACCTCTGGAAACTCCAAAACCAACTTCAGATTCCGATTACAACTTCGAAACTGCCTAACAGAAAAAGGAATGTAAAACCCGTAACGAAAACCTTCAAACAACAACTGTGCTACTTCACGATTACCATAGCGGCTTAGCCAGGGTAGCATCGCGTTTAACCTCACCGGGGTTAGCCCCAGAGGAAGCGGCCCCGGACCCGGAAGGCATAGTTCTTCCGGATTTTCCCTTCTTAAAACACTTGGCTAAACTATGGCCACCCCCACAACCGGAACATTCATGCTTGAACTTGCAAGCAGACCCCCACTTACAATGGCTGTCGTTGAACAGCCAGCAAAAACCTTTCCTGTTGACAGCCGACGAAGAACCGTGCCCGCCCGCGCCAGCCCCCGACTGAAAGGGCTGCGCCTTCTGCGCCATCATAAGCTTCATCCGTAATGGCAGGTCCATCTGGTCCCACCGCATACCTGGATTAGCCGACAACCGCTGCCTAAACTGCTCGTCGTATTTCCACCACGCCAGACCCCCATACGTCCTATACGCTTCCCAGATACCATCCAAGTAACAGAAAAGAGGGGAGCACAAATTAGGTGACTTCTCCCCAATAACACTAGCCAATATACAAAAAGCCCTCAACCAATTTCCAAACCACCTGGGAATCTTCCTGTAACGCTTTTTCTTTTCCTCCTCCTCCTTCTTAGCATCCTTCTTATCCTCCTCTTTCAAATCTATAAACTCCTCCAAAGGTAACAGAGAAAATAGAAAATATCTCCACAAAATCCCCTTTCCAAAGAAACATAGGCATTCTGCCTAGCCGAATCAGGAATCCCACCTGTCAACTCTGCCCGCTCAACACTAACCGAAAAAGCCCCCGTTGCCAAAACCTCACCACTATCCATACCCTCCACTGCTGGTAAAACCACAGCACTGGCTGCTCCCAAACCGGAGCTAGCCGCAGACCACACCTGACCACAACCAGAACCCACCTGAGACCCCTTCTGCAGAGACCCCAACAAACCCTTCAAACCATCCAACAACTTTCAACCATAGTTTTGGACTCACCACCGGAACCTCCAGCCATAGCTCCAGGCCCCAAGGCTGCATCCTGGCCGCCGCCTTCACGAAAATCCCTTGGCAAGGTCGCACTCCTATCGCTCCCAGCCGCCGCCAAAGGACGTCGCTGAGGACCCGGGTCATGACCTCCGTCTGCACTGGAAGACCTAGGAGAAGATAAAAGCCGAGGCACAGACAAAGATTCCCCACGAAATGACAAACTACACCGAACAGGAATCTAAGACCGAAAGCCACTAACCTCCCCAACCTCCCTCCCCGGGCTCCTACTGGGAGACCTAGACCTTACACAAGCCCTACTCAAACCTCTACCTAAGCCTCCAGACGAAGACAGCACCTCAATGTCATCCCGCAGGAAAACAACATCCTGAGCCTGACTCTCAAACTCCAAAGTGCAGCCACCACGACCCACCTGCCTACCACTAGCCTCCTCAACCAACAACCCAACATCCTGCGTCATACGCTGCGCCCGGCCCAACGAAGAATCCGGAGACGGCACCACAGGACCACCGCGTAACTCCCATCACCTTCAGCCAGCTGCTCTGTCGCAGAAACCGCACCTTCCCCGCACCGAAGGCCCGAAGAAAACGCTCGGGGGCTGCCACTAACCCTCACAGCTGCAGAAACCGCTCCCTCATCTTCCGACAAAAACGTCGGGGAATTCCCGCCACTGCGCACCTCAGGGGCAGACGCAACGCCAACCATGCTGCCACCTGTCTCGCCCCCCGCTGACCTAGCAGCACCCCTCAACCTCCCAGGGCCCGCCGCACTCGATTCCTCGTACCTGCCGACGTAGCCGCGTCCAACACCAGCCATGTCGACCTCCATTCGCTGCTGTTCCGCCAGGGCCCGTTGAAAACTGCAGGGCGCCCGCGAAGTACCACTCCCACGAACACCAGCTCCGCTCCGGCCTCCAACACTCTCGTCACACATGTCTCCCGACGTCCTCCAAACGACAGCTCCAGGCTCAAACGTTCCAGAGGCCTTGTGCGCCGCACAGGCCGACCAGAGGAAGGAACCGCCACGACGTCCAGCACAGGTGCCAACTGCTCCCTCAGCCAACCGGCACCACGCTCCCTCAGCCAACCGGCACCACGCTCCCTCGTAGCCATCCAAAGCCCCTCCAGAATCTCCTCAAATTCCCGCTCCATCTGAAAAAGAAAGCAAAAGCCTCTCCAAACCAAATCGCTCAATACAGAACAACCAGGATTTAGATAAGCAGTTAAGTGACCGTTTACAAAATGGTTGCCACTTATATACCTTGTTAATAAACCCACCCATAACAACTCTGAACCAATTAAATTAAATCACTCCAAGGCCCACTCCACCTAAGCTGCACTGCTCCATGGGCTTCAAACTGACAGCTAACTTCCGCTGTCACGACCGATGCTAAACGCCAGCCGTCCATAAGCTCGGTGGGCACGTCCAATAAAAAATACCAAAGGTCTGGGGAGGATTGCGCCTGCCTTCACAGTCCTCCACAATCCATCACTTAACAAAACCAGACCGGCAAGGACACGCAAACCGCCAGCTGTGTCAAAAGAAAAGAACGTCGGTACGTAACATTTTGGGAAGGAGGGTGGGAAGCAGATAAGTCTGTTAGCCGTCTCTGAAAAAAGTGACAATGGCCAGGGTCACTCAGAGGGCACCCTTTATCCCCTAGGGATTCCCACCTCTACATTTACATACCCCAATCAAAAGACACCCATGCCACAAGCACACACACACACATACTCCCTGTCCATTACCTGGCATTGCATCCTATGTTGTCTCTCGAAAAACTGCTTTATGCCATCTATTGCCAGCTTTACTCCATGTAAGAAAGTGTTCCCATTCTCCAGAGGCAATATATTGTAAAAGGCAGGGTCAGCCAAAGACATTGTCCTGCCGTTACAGAGTCCGAGTGTTTGTCGGCTAGACCGGGCTCAGACGACTGAGTGAGAAACAAATCGCTGATGGACAGGGGCCTGAAAACATATTATGGGACAAAAAATAGAACTTTAAACAACACATTATCTTGAAAACAGATTTTGAATCAGGAAAAATTGCTTGGTCCCCCTTGTCCTCCCTTTGAGGTGACCAACAATGTATCCACTCAAACAGTAATCCACGTTAATACCATTTGAAATACACACGTAAAAGCGGACACGCCTGCTTCACATATCAGAGGCCACGGTGAAAATGGTTTCTTTGTACGGCTACTTTCACAATAAATGGTGAACAAAAGTCCACGTGTGCTCACTAATCCGCTGGAAACGTTTGGATCTGCGCTATATTAAAACTTTTATTAATAACTGTGTGTTTGTGCAGCTGGGATATCAATCTATATTACACCAGGAGCCTGGACTTTGCTTTCTTTACAGGAGATAAAAAGATACCGTGATTTATCTTTTCTTATTTGGAGACATTGCAGGCCGCTGCCGTATACTGAATAAGGAAGAATGGCGCTACCGAGGAAATCGCAGAGACACGTTGGTGCATAAGAGAGAAGATATTCTCAACTTTCACAAATAGATCGGAAACTTTCCTTGTGACCGTTATATAACGTGACATAACGTGGGTGTATATGCACTTTATTTAATGTGACATAACATGGGTGTATATACACATTGTTGTGTAATTTGACATAACGTGGGATATAGCGTGGGTGTATATGCACGTTATGGGATATTACATGGGTGTATACGCGCGTTAGAATATGTAATGTGGAATAACGTGGGTGTATATGGGCGGTGTTATGTAATGGGGTATAACGTTGGTGTTTATGCGCATAATGTAATGTGATGTAGCGTGGGTATAGCGTAACTCACCACATCACCCTTCCAGGATAACTTCATCACAGTTACCCCCTGTACGCTCCGGGGCCGTCGGACGTTCTGTATATGTAAAATTGGAGTCATCACCATAGCAACCAATTCACCGTTCCTGCCAATTACTCCAATTGCTGCAAATTACTCCACTATTACATTATTTACATTTCTATACCTGCCCCCCAATGACGCCTACCTTTGGTTGTTATGTAATGTGGTATAAGGTGTGGGTATATGCGCTTTATGTAATGTGACGTAACGTGGGGGTATATGCACGTTCTTCACATTCTAGAGAATAATGTTGTTGTTGTTTCTTTGCATTCTCGCCTCCCGCAGACGCTTCAAATATCCAAACCGGTTTGATTATATTTACAAAATGCCATTTAAAACCAGAAACGGCAGCTTTTGGCATCTTAATAACATTTTAGAGACTTTTGGGCCAGATATTCAGTCCATAAAATGTCGTTCAGATTGTAAAAGTCGTCGCTTCTGTTTTGAAACGGGACGGAATACAGTAAATAGAGCCGAAGAGGCTCGACGTCTCATACCTTTTAGTGGCCAACATGTCCCAAACTACGTGTATATTCTATATATATTATATAATATGTATATTCGCTCCATCTCTCTAGAGATATATAGTTTGTGTGTGTATATGCACGTTGTGTAATGTGATATAACGTTGGAGTACATGTGTGTTATGTAATATGATATAATGTGTGTATATGTCCATTATGTTATGTGATATGCGCGTTGATATGTGATGTGATATAACGTGTAATTGGAGATAACGTGAGTGTATTTGTACATTCGGATATGTCATGGGGTATAACGTGTGTATATGCGCATTATGTAATATGATATGTTTGTGTATATGTGCATTATGTTATGTGATATGCACGTTATGTAATGTGATATAACGTGGGTGTATATGCACGTTACGTAATGGGATATAACATGGGTGTATATGCACGTTATGTAAATCTGAAGAAGGGACTTCTGAGGATGTGTGCCTCTGCTTCTCACTCCCTGATCATGTAGCCCTTGGGGAAGAATCAAATGTGTTTGTCGGCTGCTTCCTTATTGCCTGATGATGGTTTCTGTGGAGTTTGTGGCATATGACGGGTTAATACTAATAAATAGTGTAACACGGTACATGCATACGCCCTTGGGAAGCTTTACCGCCTGTCTCTGGCACGGTGTCACACGCAGCAGATACCGGCTGGGAAAGAATTAGAACACAGGGTCCCTGTGTGTCCAGGCAGAGATTTAAGGGTTTCTGGCCATCGGCTGGAAAACTCTGCTTCCTAAAACAACAGAGAATTCATTGAGATGGGGTAATTCTTCATCGTTCTCAAAGTAAAAAATCGTTTGCGTTACCCAATAATTACTTACCCCGAGGGTCCCTGCATAGGGAGTATGAAGCTGAAACCCGGAATAGGAGGTCCCATTTAGCCTAAGTCATCTGCTTTACAGGTGATTTAATAATTCCTCCCCATACACTCCCGAAACCTCCGCATCCCGACAGGAAAGACACTCTGGAAACCTCCGCATCCCGACACGAAAGGTACTCTGGAAACCTCCGCGTCGCCCCGACGGGGGAGTTACTCCAGAAACCTCCGCGTCGTCCCGATGGGAGAGTTACTCCAGAAACCTCCGCGTCGTCCCAATGGGTGAGTTACTCCAGAAACCTCCGCGTCACGACGGGTGGGTTACTCCGGAAACCTACGCGTCCCGATGGGAGAGTTACTCCGTAAACCTCCGCGTCCCAATGGGAGAGTTACTCCGTAAACCTCCGCGTCGCCCTGACGGGAAAGATACTTCAGAAAACTCCACGTGACAATGGGAGAGTTACTCCAGAAACCTCCACGCCCCGATGGATGAGTTACTCCAGAAACCTCCGCGTCCCAACGGGAAAGTGACTCCGGAGACCTCCGCGTCGCCCGACGGGAAAGATACTCCAGAAACCTCCACGTCCTGTTTGTTAGGGATATTAATGAGACAAAATAGGCAAAACCAATATTTTATCACACGCAAAATAACGACGCTACCAAATATTTTAGAACCACATCCACAATGTTAATACGAAGATACCCTATATTTTATCTCCAATCCTATATTCTTTCAGATCGCCAAAAATTATAATTCAAATTAGATATATGTCACAATGATAATCAATCAATAATATTATTTCTTGTCAACACAATTTATAAAATAGGGAAAAGAAAAACGTGTCGGTGCGCTAAGCTAGTCTCAGGCTCAAATAATACAAATGTGAAATACGAGGCCTACAAAACAGGTGTAAGCATGCTGCAAGAAACAGTGTATTGGCTGTACAATGCATACAAGAAACAAAAACTGTCTGCGCTACTTACCCTAATAAACTTTATAAACAATTTATAAAATATCTATATGAGTCACACAGTGCATAATATAAAACAGAAAATTCTGAAAACATGTCAAATTTTAGTATATACAAATACAGTATATTATCCAAAGTTATCAATATGAATTAATACTTTATCAGTCTAACACACACAATTTCCAGTCCACTCAGCAACCAAAAATGATAATAATCAGGGCAGTAATACAAATATCACTAACTCGATCTATATATTAGTTCGACTAATATGACAAAATAAGAGTATCAGTGAAGTTCCTAATAGATGCAAATGATGTCAAACATCATCTACAGGTAAAAATACCTTTTCATTATTGTCATTATCACGGGTTATAAGCTGCAGTCTCACAAGCCGTCATATACAATAATGTCTAATACTTGCTATTTCACAGAAATAGGGAATTCTAAAGGAAGAAGACAAAATTGACCTCTATTCAGAATAATAAAAATTAGAATTACCACCACTTGTTGCTGTGGTCCAACTGGTCCTTGTACAAGTTAATCCAGGTTCAGTGGCAAGAAATTAAGTGGGAAGAAATATTACTTTCTAAAAGATATATAAGTTAGAACTCAAAGTAACTCTAAGAGTGAAATATGGTGCCAGGATCTTAAAATTCCAATTCTCTGGGGTACATTTGGTGAATAAGTCCGTCAGGGTCTGTCTGTTTCTAAAGGTGAGTCTTTAGGGTGAGTCCTTTAAATTATTAAAGACATACGCTTTTAAAGACAGGGCTTATTATCATAGCCTCCACCTCTTGATTGGAATTATCCAATCATAACAGAGGGTTTTACCCATTATAATTAGAACTTCTACTCATATTTACACTGTTGTCATTTATTAATTTACCTCCGAGAGACGCTCTGGTCTAAGAAATAACTTAAGACCATTAAGACAGTTACTCTGGAAACCTCCACATCCCGATGGGTGAGTTACTCCGGAAACCTCCGCGTCGCCCCGATGGGAGAGTTACTCCGGAAACCTCCACGTCGTCCAGATGGGTGAGTTACTCCAGAAACCTCCGCGTCCCGATGGGTGAGTTACTCCGTAAACCTCTGCGTCGCCCCGACGGGAAAGATACTTCAGAAACCTCCGCGTCCCAATGGGAGAGTTACTCCGGAAACCTCCGCGCACCGATGGGTGAACTCCAGAAACCTCCATGTCCCAATAGATGAGTTACTCCGGAAACCTCTGCGTCGTCCCAATGGGTAAGTGTGACAGAGCCAGGCTAGCTAGCTCATATGTCATATGAAGTTTAGCCGGGTCATGGAGCACTTTTGTGCCCGCTTCCGTATACCGTGACCCCGTAATATTTTATAAGACATTTTATTGTGTATTCGGCCCAGAGACTGACTGAATGTGGATACAGCTCCAGCCTTCAAAGAGACAATCCTCTAATCCGGCTGGGGCTCTTAATCAGCCAGCACAGCCCTGTCTGCCCAGACGGCACCCGCACTACAGGGGGATAACACAGGTGGGGGAACCCATTGTATTCTGTAATCCCCTGACCTGATACATCCCCTGTATACTGATGGGATTTGTGATGGGATGTGGCTGATGTGATTGCGGGTTGGGTTCGGTACACATTGCATTGAGATTGTATAGAAATTCTGTGTGTTTGTAATAAAGAGAGTTCTTCTTGGTTTTACTACGAATGGTGGTCTGACTGATCCGTGGATAGCTGAGTGCGATCCGTATGAGGGACTGACTGATGATTCCTCAGCCCTCAAACAGGGGTACCCAGCCTTGGGTACGGTGACCCTGTAACAGTGAGTTACTCCAGAAACCTCCGCATCCCGATGGGAGAGTTACTCCAGAAACCTCCGCGTCGTCCCGATGGGTGAGTTACTCTGGAAACCTCCGCATCGTCCCGATGGGTGAGTTACTCCAGAAACCTCCGCGTCGTCCCAATGGATGAGTTACTCCAGAAACCTCCGCGTCCGACGGGAAAGTGACTCCGGAAACCTCCGCGTCGCCCCGACGGGAAAGATACTCCAGAAACCTCGGCGTCACCCCGATAGGTAAGTTACTCCAGAAAAACTCCAAGTTGCCCCGATGGGAGAGTTACTCCAGAAACCTCCGCGTCACCCCGATGGGAAAGTTACTCCGGAAAGCTCTCATGTGGCATTAAACTCAGGAGCAGGCAGCTCGTCTGTCTCCCAAATTATTTGAAACACTCGCTTTGTCCATCGTTTGAACGATGACATCATATTATATCAGCAATTTCTGTATATTTCCAAATAAGACAATATTTATCATTTTATTCGCAGCTTTTACAAAAAGTCATAAAAACCATTACTCCTCATGGAACCCAGTAAGCGAGAAACTACCTTATTAATTATTATTAGTAGTAGTAGTAGTAGTTGTATTTATTAATTTTTCTTATTCTTATTATTTATTATTATTATTTATTAGTAGTAGTAGTAGTATTTATTAATTATTATTTATTGATTCTTCTTATTATTATTATTATTATTATTCTCTTTTACATTCTATGGCTTTTATACGATTGGCTCTGCGCTCCTATATCCAGTATATCCGCCCAAAAAACTTACTTAATATGCTCCATCATAACGAGTTATGAAACGGGGATCTATGTATATGGTGTACATGGCATATGTATATAGGGATAAATATGTTTATATATGGTGAAGGTATATGATGCACGTTGTGTGGTATATGCATATATATATGATGAATGTATAGGTGGATGTGCGTGATATGTGTATATGGGGATGTATATGTTTGTATATGGATTTGTGAGTATGGGCCTATGGAGACACATGTATTCATTTTTCTTGACGTAATAGTAATGAATATTTCGACATATATTATATTTATTACATATGTCATATACTATGTAGTGATGTTTGGATATCTGATAATAAATGTGTGTTTTTGCTGCTGTAACAATGCTGTGTATGAAAGCTTTATTTTTTCCCTTTTTTATGCACTTAACAAGTAATTATAATAATGGTTCTCAATAAGGTAGAAGCGAGGCCTGTCTTTTTGTTATTGTCTGAGGTATTTTCTCTTCATATTGGATCCAGTTAATATATTCTTATTGTAAATTAATTACCGTATTTGCTCGATTATAAGACGAGGTTTTTTCAGAGCAAATGCTCTAAAAAATATCCCTCGTCTTCTAATCGGGGTCGTCTTCTAATCAGACCTCAAATAGAGGTCTGATTAGGAGACTAAGATCCAGATCCCCCGCACCACTGCAGGGGACCTGGATCCTCGGTGCGGGGAACTCTGATCTCTGACAGCCGGGGAAAGTATACGCGACGGACGCATACAAACCCTCGCTGCCACCTCCACCTCCTTCCAACTGCAGCGGAAGGCAACGTCAACCCGCTGCCCAGGCTGGAAGCACCGGTAAGAGAGGGCTGAGAGGGGAGAAAGGGGTGAGAGAGGGGGGGAGAGAGAGAATGTGTGTGTGTGTGTTAGTTAAATGGGGGTATAGGGTGTGTGTGTTAAATGGGGGCATAGAGCATTTCTGGAGTGGCGTTAAGGGGGCATTTAATAGAGCACTCTGCCTCCTGAAATGCCTTATACCTCCCTATATGCCACTCTGCCCCATAATATGCATTTTAACCCCCTAAATGCCAGAATGGGATATAGGGGTATAAGGCGTTTCTGGAGGCAGAGTGGCACATAGGGGGTCAAAAGGCATACCATGGGGCACAGTGGCATATAGAGGGTTAAAAGGCATATCATGGGCCACAGTGCCATATTGGAGTGGCAAGCCTGGGGGCAGATGTGCGTAACTGGGGGACAGGTTGGAAAATACAAGAAATAAAAAAAAATTATAATTTTCTCAATCATAGCTTTTATTCAAAAAAATAGTTTACATGAATTAACATTTACTGGTAAAACTTTTTTCCTTTGGGGTCGTCTTATATTCAGGCTTTTTCTATTTTCAAAAATTAATATTCAGATTTTGGGGGGTCGTCTTATAATCAGGGTCGTCTTATAATCAAGCAAGTACGGTAATTAATTTCATGTACCGGAGCCAACTCAATAACCACAGATCAGTCCAGATTTGCATATAAGTTACAACTCATTTCTAATGTATTTTCGGCGGCTCCAAAGTTGATTGTGAGTTACTATAGTCTGAAATTACCCCAAGTCCCGACGCATTACCAGCTACAGGGGGGTATTAAGCAGCAGGTGGAGTAATCACCATAGCAACCAATACACCGTTCCTACCAATTGCTCCTCTACTACATACTGCGCCACAATCGCTCCTTATACAGAACCCCGTTTTGCTTCTTTATATTCCACAAACAGCCCGACAGTTGCTGGATTTAAAGTTTGAGACCAACTGGCTTTTTGGTCTCCTCTGCAGCTCTCTCTGGGGCCACATCCGAGATCACTTGTCATTATTGTTATTATTATTCTGTATAAGAAGCGGTTTGTTAGATTATTAAACTGTATAATTTCCCTGCAGTCTCTGGTGACTCTAGTAGATTGGCTCCTCTGTACCCTAGAAACCGCTCTAGAACCGGTGGGGAGGACTCATCGACCTGTTATATTTAGGACTCTCGGTTGAGCCTGGTTCCAAGGCTTAAGCTCCCTTGCTCAGGGGAACCCTCTGTGCCTTTAGCCCCTGTCTGGGTTGGTGCTCTTCTAACCCATCGAGTTACCCCTGTGGGGGTGAGATGGGAGGTGAACCGAAGCATCGCAGCTCCCCGTCTGTTGTCTATCCCTCTCTAATGGCAGCAGTCCTGAGTAGCAGTAAGACAGGGCTGAGCCATGAACGCCCTGTTAATGCGCGATCCGTACATCTGCTTTGGGTTCCAAGCATCGTTTTGGACGCATCATTTCACCGCTGTTGCGTTTTGACATGAATTTGATTGCTGGTCGGATAGGTTGGATTCTCTGCCTGTATTGCTTTTTCTGGGTGCTGCTACATCTTTGTATTATATCCACTCCTGATATTCTTGAACTGCTCTGTGTGGAGGAGAAGCCTAAAAAAGCTCTTATGAAACCCAAACATGTGCAATTCTCAGGATGTCACAAGTCCTAGGGGTTCCAGAAGGAAACTTTGCCCGGCCTGTGCGAAGTCTGTGGCTGACACGGATCCTGCGGGGACAAGGATTTATGGAGCTGGGAGATACATCCGACGGGAAAGCTCTTAGTGAGTGAGGTCAACCTGAAAGGCAAATTAACATGTCCAGACGTACCGGGCGTTTGTTTTCCTTTGATGACTTTAATCAGGCTTGTGATGCACCTGAAGTGGATCCGGCAGTCATGGAAGTTTCAGAAAAAGACCTCCTTGCCGCTAGAAGATAGTTCTCATTTTTCTGATCAGATGGAGGAGGAGAAGAAGACAGAAGCGGCTACCGAGAAGACTCCACCTCTGCTTTCAAACCAGGAATCTCCTCTACTTCAGTGGCCAGAGCTGTCAAAACTTGGCCGTCACAGACTGAGGATAACATCGTTGCTAAGACTTCTGAAGAAGAAATTATGAAGAGTATCGCTGCCTTCTAATTCGCCGTGGTCTTTTTGTGGGATCCTTCTATCAAATCCATTAGTATGTCAGCCAGAGCTTCTGCTTTGTGTTGCTGTCAGAAGAGCTCTATGGTTGAATAGGATACTTAATATCCCTTTCAGGGGCAGATCTTGAATCCCAGTTAGAAAGACCTACAAGTGATTTTATTTGAGCTATTCAATGCTAAAAAGTGGTGAAAAGATTTAAGCTCTTCCATCCGCACCTTCCTAGTCCGCCCCAGGGATATGGCTCCAGGCACCCAAAGACTCACAGAGAGCCCCACGAACCTAAGGGTTCGCCATGACGCCACCTGTATTCCAGTAGGAGGAAGGCTCAGGTTCTTCAAAGACAACTGGTTTTCGATTTCTCAAAATCCCTGGGTCAGAAGGCTACCTGTTAATATCAGACCAGACTGGTTTCTGATGTCTCCTTCCCCAAGATCAGACAAGATGTTTTCAATCCTTTCCAAGACTTTCAGGCTATTATACCGATACCTGAGCTAGAGAAGAATTCTGGAATCTACTCTCCGGTTTTCCTGGCCCCAACAGCGGTTTCCATCTTAAATTAGATCTCTGTTATTTCAGATTCAGGATGGATCAACGACTTCTTGGTCTACATAGGCCTTAAAGATGCTTATCTTGTTCCTATCCTCTTGTCTCATCAAAAGGTTCTTCGTATAGCGATTCCTTGAGAGGCAGAGACTTATTTCCAGTTTCAGGCTCATCCATTTGGCCTCACATCGGCCTCCAAGGTTTTCACAAAGCTTTTGGTTGTGGTAGTGGCTGCATGAGGGAATTTGTCATTCCCTACATAGATGGTTGGTTCATCCGGACCCATTCAGCATTCAGTCGCTGGTGATTCAAGTGCTTTCCTCCCTAAAAAATTCCATAAGGACTTGTATGTCTTTGGCTGGAAAAATGGCTTCTGCAAGGTACGCTGTTCCCTGGGCTATGGCCCATTTAAGAACACTCTAGAATTATGTTTTGCATCGTTGGGACAGAAGCCTTTTTTCCCCTCAACTATCTCATTGCCCTTCCTCATCATGTCTGAGCCTCTCTTACCTGGTGGACACAGACAGGCATTTCAGCAGTAGGAAGAAGGTGGTCCATTCCAGACAAAGATTCTGACTAACGACGCAAGTCTCAAGCTACGAGGAGCCATCTTCCAAGAGGAGCTTGCGCAAGGCTGCTGGTCTCCTCTCCAACCCTTTCTCTCCAGCTGTCTGGAACTTCTGGCGGTGGAGAACGCCCTTAGTCACGGGGGGACCAAGTTAACGGGCAAGAGAGTCTTCGTACCCTCAGACAATAGGTCTGTAGTAGCCTACATCAACAAGCAGAGTAGCGCCAGAAGTCCGTTCCTGCTCAGGATTTCTCTCAGGCTGTTCCTTTCTGTCACATTGACCTCGGTCCATGACAAGGGTGCCTTGAACACTCGTGCGGATTTTATGAGCCCAGCGCCAGTCTTTGCAGGAGAATGGTCTCTGAATCCGGAGATTTTCAGATTCACAGTCCAGAAACGGAGACTTCGAGACAACAACTTAATGGCCTCCTGACCCAATGCTAGAGTCAAACTTTATTCTCCCTCAATCTGGGAGATCAGCCGCTGGCGGTGGATGCCTTTTTCCCAGACCTGGGATTTCTGGCTCCCCAGGATTCTGCAAAATATCAAACAAGATCAGCTTCAGTTATCCTCATAGCTCCTGACTGGCCAAACAGGATCTGTATGTGGACTTGATCTTCCTCGGTTCCAGATCTCTGCATCTTCCGGTTCTATGAAACCTTCAGCAGGGCCCAATTTTACATCCAAAGCCCAAAATCCTCCATCTGACAGCTTGAATGTTGAGCGGAAACATTTTTGGAATACAGGGTTTTGCGCTTCAGTTGCCGAGACCCTTCTGTTAAACCGCAAGCGTGTCGGCTCTCTGAGGTAAAAATCTGGAAGAGGTTTCATTCTTGGTGCAGCTCCAAAGGTTTGTCCGCTACTCCATGTCTTTCTAATTTCATTTTTGACTTTCTTCAGCAAAGTTTAGATTCCAGATTACAACCTTCTACCATTAAGGTCCATATTTCAGCCATCAGCACCTTTTTGGGATATGAACCGGTCTCCCTGTCCGCAGTCAGGTGTATTTTCTAAGGCTCTAGTCTGGATTAGACCTCATCCTATTTCCAAGACGGTTCCTTGGGACCTCAATCTGGTGCTTTACAGTCTCCTGTTCCTCTTCAATCGTTGTCTCCATCTTCTGTCCCTGAAGTCGGCATTTCTGGAATCCCTCACCTCCGCCAGATGCCTGAGTGAGCGACAAACTCCTCAGACAGGAGAGATTGCGCTTCGTTCCCTCGGTTGGATGTAAAAGATTCGAATACATTTTCTAACCTCAATTAAGAAATGGACCATATATAATTATTGGTATAGGCAATAGTCAAACATATGTAATCATTGTTCATAAATAAATGATTATTAAGATATATTAATATGTTTCAATAATAGGCTTCAGGGTTTCCCTGACCTTAAATATAGAATGAAGGATTTGCTGAACAGGCATTCTATATATAGGATAGTAACTTGCTAATGCAGGGTATAGTTGTAACTGTAAAAGGGCATTACAGTATACGTACAGCGATCACCTAAAATAGGGTTTCGACGTGTAAAGATCTTAGTGAGCATGTTTACCCAATTAGGTGAAGACCAATGGACTGACAAGACTGACATCATTATTCAAACCTTTATAAGTTAGGCCTAGGAGAAGCATGAGAACAGAGGTAGAGGGGAGATGTACTTGCCATCCAAGGACTCTTCAGGTCCCAACACTCCCTCCCTCCATCCTCAGGAATGCATGGGACAGACGTCATGAACTGAATTCCTCTCGAAGGTTTTGGAAGACTTGTTTCGTATTATTTTTGTTATCTTCTTTTTATATTCTTCTTCTATTTTTGTTCGTATTAAATGTTTTACCTTTGTTTGCGTCTAAGTGACTCTGCCTATTTTTGACACACATACATTTATATGTGTTGATCCAATTATTTGACATTTGTATTGGCCCTATATATTTTATTACATCGGAAAAGGCATCTTCATTTATGTAGAGCGGGCCCGGTCCTCCCGGAAGTCTCTGCAGCTGTCTCTGGCCTTCTCTGGTATTTCCGAACGCTCTATCGCCAGTTGAATTATTTCAGGGATCTTCATGTCGAGCCGTGGGGAAGTCTCTGCCATCCGGGTCACTCGACTCGTGCGGATTCTTCCTCATTTCCGGTAAACCGCATCACTTTAACCAAACGTCCTAAAACCAGAGACTTGGAAGAAGCTTTTCCAGCGTCTCGGGCCGTAGATTATCGCTCCGGTCTTTGGGTCACATGATCGTGAATTGGTAACAAACTTCATTCTATCAGATATATATATATATAAATGTACATTACAGTAGCGGGGATGGAAAGGCGTCTCATGAAGCAGACATGCGCCAGAATCTCACGTGTGAATACCGGGGTCAGCGCCCTGTTTTTCTTCATCGCCGCGGTAACTTTGGCCACCATCAACCACAAGTCCGGCTCGGCGATCGCTGCAGCGGTAAGACAATCTCTACTAACCTTTCCCATTCAAACCCAAACTGCACTTTTAACCCTTTTGTCGCTGCGGGCCGGGTTGGTGAAGCCGAGTGTCATTATTATGATTAAATCTCGTAGCCACTAACCTCCTGCTTGTAGCCCGAGAGCCGCGTTACTCCGGCCGCGCAAAAAGAAAATAGCGACTTCTGCGGCAGAATCATCTCCTTTTATCGGACGACCGTTCCCGAGAATCGACCTCCTTTATCAAATCAGAAGCAGCTCTGACCATGGAGCGTGTGGGTGAGACGTGGGTGTTAAGGGGAATGATAGACGGGTAAGGTTCGGGGGTCACAGCGGTTTAGGGGGTCAGAGATTAGGGGGAGGAGAGAACGGCATTCTTAAAAAATCTCGTCTATATCTTTAGGCAGACGAAGTGAAGTCTGTTACATGCGGAGAAACCAGACATTAGAATCAAATCACGGAAACGTCATATGAAGCTCCGGTAACGCGACTCGAACCCGCTGCACATATTTAGTCCGTGTCCTCAGTGCTGAAAGGGTTAAGCATCTTTATTTTGTGTGTTTTTATAGTTCCCCTTCAGTGCTTTTATTTGGAGATTTGCTTTTATTTGGCAGCTGTTGTTCTGGTGGTCCGTCTGGGTGACTTGGTGGCCGGCGGGGGGGCAGCTGTTGTTCTGGTGGTCCGTCTGGGTGACTTGGTGGCCGGCCGGGGGGCAGCTGTTGTTCTTGTGGTCCATCTGGGTTTCTGTGCGTTGATCACACGGGATTGTATACACGCCATTTGCCGGTGTACCCGTGTGTGATGCGGTTAGGACTGCTCCTGGTTTACAGGTTGTTAGTCTGTCGGATCGGCGGTTCGGAGATTATATTTTCCCGTTCCCTCTAGTGTTGTCATCAATTAACCATTTCAGCACCGAGGACACGGATTAAACATGTGCAGCGGATTCGTGGCGTGTTACCGGAGCTTCATATGACGTTTCCGTGATTTGATTCTAATGTCGGGATTCTCCGCATGTAACAACCTTCACTTCGTCCGCCTAAAGATATAGACAAGATTTCTAAGAATGCCTTTCTCTCTCCCACCCCCCCCTAAACCGCTGTGACCCGCACCTTATCAGTCTCTCATTCCCCTTAACCCCCGCACTGCCACCTGCGTCTCACCCACACGCTCCGTGGTCAGCGATGCTTCTGATATGATAAAGGAGGTCGATTCTCGGGAACGTTCGTCCAATAAAAGGCGATTATTCTGCCACAGAAGTTGCCATTTTCTTTCCGATATACAAAGAATTCTGCGTTTCTTTTAGGATTAAAGCCCCGGAAGACAGAGGCCCCTAAAGCTGTAACAATCATAACGTCCTATCAGCAGCAGAAAAACCGCTGGTGTTACCGAGACAAAACGACCCGCGATTAGGGGTTAATGGGTTAATTCTACAGGAGCAGCAGAAGCTTATAACGAAAAGCTTTAAAGCACCGCTTCTCAACCCGTGGGTTGCGACCCCTTTCACAGGGGTCACCTAAGACCATCAGAAACCACATATTTCACAATATATCTGTGACGGATCGTCCTGTGCCCCAGACTGGACACATCCGCCAGCCAGCTCCTTCCCTCTCCCAGTAAGCGGACACACTGTGGCTATCCGAAGAAAGCAGTCACAGACCAGCACTTCCCTCAATCATGAGACAGAACTTCATGCTTTGAGGTTAAAACAGAACTCTCTTTATTACAAACACACACAACTTATATACAATCTCCATTCACTGTGCACCGAACCCAACCCCCAATCCCATCAGCCACATCCCCTCACAAATCCCATCAGCCACATCCCCTCACCAATCCCATCAATATACAGGGGATGCATCAGGTGAGGGGATTAAGGAATACAATGGGTTTCCCCCACCTGTGTTATCCCCCCTGTAGTGCGGGTGCCGTCTGGGCAGACAGGGCTGTGCTGGCTGATTAAGAGCCCCAGCCAGATTATAGGATCGTCTCTTTGAAGGCCGGAGCTGCAGCCACATTCAAACCGGGTACACATAAATATAATAATAATAATAACAGTGAAGATCAGACAGGGTTCGTCACAATATCATTACAGATTTTTTATGGTTGGGGGTCACCACAACATAAGGAACTGTATTAAAGGGTCGTGGCATTAAAGGCTAAAGTAAACGCGGGTTTGAGGGTGTGACGTGTGCTGCTGAACATTTTACATACATGTAGCGTGGTGTTTACATGTGGTACTCGCCTCTGGCACCCAGGACTTCCTCGGGAACAGCTGGATTCTCGGGTGCTGCTGCTGCCTCCTGGTGCCCGCTCAGTGCATGCGTGCCCCTGTACAATACAGAAGAAACATTACTAAGCGAATGCGGCCCTGCGTGGATTTCGGGGGCCGCACACAAGTTCCGCTGTTCCTCGAGTGATTCCCGTTATTTATCTAACCGGGGAAAGTGGGCTCCAAATATTAAATGTGCTTCGTCTCTGAGAGAAAACGATGATAGCTGAAGGGGTTAATAAAATCGACCACGGTCGGGTTATTGATGGGATGGAAGCCGATACATTATGGGAGTAGTTGTATCTGATCGGGGTTCAGGGAGGGTGGGTAGGAATAACAATGTAACGTATAGAAAGTCGGTTTATTGATGCATAGAATTCCTCCCCGCCCCGCTGTGGAGCGTTGGGTGGTCTCGGGGCCGGGAGGGGGGGCACCTGTATGTGCACTAATGTTCCATATAACCTTTAATCATTGGGGGGCCTTCTCATGTCTCTCTCTTTTAGGGTTCTAATAAAGATCTGATCCCCGCAGTGTCTTTTTAAAAACAGTACCAGATCTCCAGCCGCCGGCAACTCCACACCATGTCTGTATTGCACCATCATTACTTTCTTCTTCCCTTCTCTCATCCCAAGCACTTTCCAATTTCACCTCCTCCCTTCCCCCCATCTCCCCTCACTCCCAGCAATCTCTCCACTCACACAAATCCTATTCCCACTCCCCTCACTCCCAGAAACCTCTCCGCTCACACAAATCCTATTCCCACCTCCTCTCACTCTCTGCTTCTTTTAGCAGCTGGGATTATTTCCCCAAATCCTGTCCCTCCCGTGGTGCTCTCTTCCCCATCCTCTCCCATTCTACAGAAGCTTCATTAATCTTGTCCACATTCCCCGCCATACCCCCCATTTTCCGTTGCACAAACTAACAAACTAACAGCCCTACACGACCGCTTTGTCTCTAGTTCCTTACACCTTCTCGCTCTACCTGAAACCTGGCTGTCCTCTTCTAACGCTGCCTCTCCCGCTGCTCTCCCCTATGGTGCCTCCACCCTCACTCTGTCTCCGGTAACACCTCCCCTCCCCCTCTCAGTCGGGGACCCCAAGGCTCAGTTCTAGGACCCCTTCTGTTCTCTCTCTTCACTTCCTCGCTTGGTAAACTAATCGCATCCTTTGGTTTTCAATACCACCTGTACACTGATGACACCCAGATCTATCTATCCTCCCCTGATCTCTCTCCTTCTTAGATCGTGTAACAAACTGTCTCGCCTCTGTCTCTACCTGGATGTCTGCGCGTTTCCTGAAATCTCTCCAAAACCCAGCTTCTCATCCTCCAACGCTAAGATTCCCCATCAGTTTCCCTCAAGGTCACCGGTGCCATCATCTCCCCGTCCCCTCAGACCTGCTGTTTGGTGTCACCCTCGACTCTGAGCTCTTGTTCAACCCCTACATTACAGGGTTTTTTTTTTTTCCGCTCTAGGGGTGCCGAAAAAAGGTCTCATAGCACACAAGGGCACGGTTTCTAGCTGGATGCAGGAAAGTACCGTTGGTACAAGGTCCCTGCGGACCTCCATAAATTCCTCCAGAATCAAATTCAAACTTCTGACCCTGACCTGCAGAGCCCTTAACAACTCCACACCCCATTACATCTCTATCTCTATCCAAATACACCCCTCTTTGTTACTCTCATGACGTCTCTCTTCTACCATCATTATCTCTCCCCACAGCCAGGATTTCCCCTCCCCCCCGTACTTTACCCCTTCTGTGTTATTTCCCCCTCATTCCAAAAGCTCTATGGAAACCTACCTCTTTCGAGAAACATCCAACTTTCCTCTTAACACTCTCGGCCAGCATCCTGTCTAAGCCATCTGAACAACCAACAACGTTCACAGCTCATCCCGGCTCATCCCCATCCAAGCAGTTCCTCTCCTACTGTTTCACTTCCCCCTGAAGCCACTAGATTGTAAAATGAAACAAAAAAACATAAATAACCGCGCACTCTGTGAATGTCAATCCATGTGTACAAATATATAATAATAAATACATACAAAGTGCTAGCCTTATAACTATGGCATCTCAATGAAGGGTTCAAAAGCAGCCACGTGACATATCACATATTTGTAAAGTAACAGGATATTTTTCCAATGTTTCATAAACAACATTTTGTTTATCTAATATATATAAAAATCAGAAACGTATGAAGTCAGAGGAGGTCACACACAGAGGTGTTACGAAATGTACTAAAGCTTTTAGTATAGAAGCTCCAGCTTTGAAACATAGTTGGTTAAATGTAGACAATACTAATAAACCCGTCCTTTCCCTCGTCTCCTATTATTTCTACCGTTCTTCACTCTGTTTACCAATTTGTCTTCGGTTGAGCATAGAAACGAACACGAAGAGCGTGTTTTTTTGTTTGTTCCAAAGAAACATAAAACAGAATAAAGTGCCGGTAAAACGTAGACGAAGACGCACAGCACAAAGAATCTTCGAATCTCCGTGATCGTCTTCGCGCCACAACCACCGCATTTTCAAACAGGAGTGAGCTGATCGTCGTCACGTCACGCTAAGGGTCTCGTCCAATGCCTGTGCTGCTGTTTTTTTGATTCAGAAACCGTCTTTATAGGACCAGGGCTTGCCTGAGAGATCCATTAATTTTCGCTGTGACTGCTGTGCTGCATCCGAGCGTTACAGAGAGAAATTGTTCTGTTCTGTGTGAGACTGGTAAACCTCAGCCTGCCGTTTCTCACAGTCTACGCTTTACTTCACTTCTACTCAATTAATAAATTAGCCATTTTTTTATTGAATTTTTTTTCAGTGCTTCTGTCTGTCATCATCTGTGTAGTGCTGTTGAGTTGACAGTGTACACAGTGCCTCACTGGCACTGGGGTGCCCTTGCCCTGGGCTGGCACTGCCTACTGCCTGCCCTGTCTTCACTTAGATTAAATAAATAATAATTTAATATATTAATATTATATATATATATTGTCATCTACTATAGTATACTAGTGTAGATAACTACTAGTGTCTAAAATCATTAATATTTAGTAATAATATTATTATAGTTCATTTTAGGTTTCTTAATAATTAATTAGCTATAATATATTACTAGCTTATTTTTCTGGAGACAGTCTGTCAGGTAGAAGGGTTAATAATTTATCCCACATAAAGATTAACCAGTCCACTACTACCTTTAAAGTCAATCTAGAATTTGATAATTTTATTATTAATTAATAAACCCTAATTATTAATAACTTCATTCATACTTTAAAAAATGTTATAGTTAAGCTAATCTTATTAGTACTGGTGCTGCACCTCTTTAGTTTGTGCTTTGTTTTAGCAACAGCAAGAGACCAAGTCAATTTTTCTTAATTAATATTGAATTTTATTTCATTTGTTTCGCTCGCCTCAGTCCATCGGTGGAGTGAACTTGTTGGGCTAGTGAGTGCAGCCGCATAAGTGCCGTGTGTTTTTGTACAGCAAGCAGTGAAGCTAACTTTCACCATAGTGTTAAGGCTAGCCGACTTTTGAGGGAAATCCAAGAGAGGTCAGGTCTTCCAGTACACTGCCTACGACAGGATGTCGGTACGCCGTGGAACTCCATTTTAGAGATGCTGGAGAGGATTTTGGAACAGCAGAGGGCAATCCATAATCTTGCCTCAGAGCATAATATTGGGATTACATCTCCATTGAATAGGGAGGATTGGACAGTGATGCTAGCGTGCCTTTGCGATCCAAGGATTAAGGGAAAGCTAGCAATGAAATTCAATGTTCTCAGTAGCTACCGGGAGCAATTGGTTCAAAAGGTGGTCTGCTACTCCTAGCAGCAGCATCAGCAGCAGTGCCACAAGCATCACAACAACACAGCAGAGTGGAACAGCTGCATTTTGGGAAGAGCCACTTGGGAGTATAGTTGGACCATCTGACAAAGCTAGCAGCAGAAAGGAGAGTAGTGCTGCTGAAATGGTCAAACTTTACCTCAGTGAAGTTCCTCCTGCACCTAATGTTGATCCTCTCAGCTACTGGGATGAAAAGAAAAGTGTGTGGCCTGCACTCTCATGGGTTGCGCAGCAGCTACTATCATGTCCGCCAACCACTGTTCAAAGTGAGCGCGTGTTTTCTATGACTGGAAACATACTGAGTCCACAATGCATGGCACCTCTTCTGATGGAGCAGATTGCCTTTCTTAAATTCAATCAGCCCAAGTTGCGTTACCCAGCTCTTAGCTTGGAAAGTTAATTTTCCCTAATGGTAAGGGTAGTTTCTCCCCCTGGTTGCGCTTGTTTGCGGTGTGGCAACGTCTGCTTCTTCCGTCGGTGTAGCCAGCTTACGCTAGGGCCTAGCGTCTGAACTCTTAAAGTCCGCTCCCAGACGTCATGGACTGACAGTGTTTGGATGCTTTGCTCTGGGGTGAAACAGGTGAGCGGGTCGCCAATCGCCCACTCATTCGCCTTTTCCAATGCTGCTGCTGGTGCCAGCGTCTCTTCTCTGCCAGTTCGCTTCTTCCGCCGGAGTAGCCAGCTTACGCTAGGGCTTAGTGTCTGAGCTCTGGAAGTCCGCTGCCAAACGTCTAGGACTGACATTGTTTGGATGCTTTGGTCTGGGGTGAAACAGGCGAGTGGGTCGCCAATTGCCCACTCATTTACCTTTTCCATTTTTTCCATCATCTACTTTTTCTCAGCAAATCTTTCATTTCATTTTTTTCCATCTGATACACAACCAACCAAACATAACACACACAATAACACACATAACACACACACGTACAATTCACAAATCACAAGGACCTTTCCTCCTGTTATTTGCCCTGGCCTTCACTTCTACACTCACTAGCTTACAATTAACGCTATAACTCACACTTCACCCAATAACATTTTTCCATCCACATACCTGCCAACAGACCCACTTTTTTCCAGTCCTGTCCCATCAAATTAAGCTAAACTAGGTATGCAAATGCAGGTAGGTAGCTAGGTAGGTAGCACTATAAATATAATAAAGTACATAATAAATATAACTTTAAAAATATTATAAATTTAATTAACCCCTTAATTTATTTTTAACACCCATTAAAATTAAAATTAATTATTTAGACATAATACATCTTTAACCATAACCGTACATTAACCCTAAGCTATTTTTAGTTCCTGTCTTACATTTTTCCATCCACATAACTGCCAACAGACCCAACTTTTTTGGGACAGTCCTGCCTTGTAACAGTTGGGTTGTTGGAAAGTATGCCATTGTAAATAGGTTAGGCATGTATTTAAAAGTGGTCTAAAATCAAATTAAATGTAAAATCCCTATTCTTTTATTAATAATGATTTTTTTTCTACGCAGACCCCCCCCGGTGCCCAAGTCTAGAAGTTATATAGAAGAACTTATTTTACGTTTAAAACATTTCCGGTGTTGTGTCTGTAGAATATTCTAAGCATCTAGGAAGGAGGGAAATATATGATGTCCTATTAGGGAGACATATTTACTTTGGCCAGCAACTTACCGGCACCGAGCACCCCTCCAGAGACAAACAGTAATGTCCGCCACTAGAGGAGCAGGCTCGGTTGGGGAGATCAAATATCTCCCTTTGACCAGCTTAAAATCACTCAAGGGAGCCGGAGGTCTTTTAAAGACCTCTGATACCACTCCCTTGAGATGCGCACAGCAGCTGCTGCTGTGTGCCGGGATGTTGTCAAATCCCAGCGCACAACACTGAAGCCGTGCCCACCGCCGTCCGTGCCCTGTGAACCGGAAGGAGACAGAAGAAGAAGAGCGAAGAGGAGAAAAAGGAGCTGACTGCTGTAATGAGAAAAGTGACAGAGGAAAGGTAGGAAAGCATTCAGTGAGAGTGGATTAGTTTGTGTGGATTGGTTAATGTGTGAGAGTGACGGGTGTTATGCTGCACCACTTCCAATGTCTTTTTCATTTTGTAATTATGCTCTAAAGTACATCATAACTCCCATCCCTCTATACTGTTCCATACATTACATTATATGAATGTGTGTAGCACTGTTAAAATCAATCAGGAAAATTAAACATCAAGTAACAAATAGGGTGACCACATGTCCCGGATTGCCTGGGACAGTCCCGCAATGAATTGTCCCGGATTTTTTGTTTATTTATTTTTTTTGGACGTGGAGGAGAGAGGGGCGCCAAGCGGTCACACATGAATATGTTTTCAGCAACCGCTCGGCACCCCTCACTCTCCTCCGCCTCTAGCTCTGTCGCGGTGCCGGCATTTCATGCTGAGCACTGGAATACGACGTCATTGTGATGGTAGCCGTTTGAGACTTGTGGGCATACAAGAGTTAATGTGTATTTTTGTATTTTCAAACTGATGTTCCTTCCTTGTATAATCCCGTTATGTTTATTGGTGCTGCTTCCTGTCTGCACTGTCATTATCTTGAGGTGATGGTATTGATCCTTTGTTGTGGTGTGAACTATTGGATTGTATTAATTAATTAATTAATAATTTTCTTATGTTAACTTTCCTTTTGTATACAAAGTACTTGGTTGTTTGTAGTGTTTTACCCACCCCTTGTTTTCCTATTTAACCTTGTCTGCCTTGCAATACACAGAGAAGTCTTCCCCAAGAGTTTGGTGTGCGTCCATTTCTGGGGAGGGTTGCGGCAGAGTCTTCGGATCTGTCAGCATTGAGCTTAACACTTGGCAGCCTCTGTAAAGGCTGTACTTGGAGGCAGAGGGATCAATACCTGCCTCCCTATCCAGTGGTTAAAGGACTCGATGCCTACCCCACCTCAGGTCAAACCTGCTACCGTCTACTGACCCTTCAGCCTCGCTCCACTAGTTTCCCCTACTGAGACCAGCATTCTTGACCCCGGCAGGGCCGGCCCAAGGCAGAATGTAGCCCCCCCTTATCTACCCTTCCTCTCCCTCCCTATAATCTACCCTTAACCCCCCCCCTTGCACTTACCTTTCAGCAGTCCTTCGGCGAGTCTCCCTGTTCGGTCTCCGTGCTGGCTTGTACTGCTGAGCGCCGGAAATGAGGTAATCTTCCGGCACTCGGCATTACAAGCCGGCACCGAGACCGAACAGGGAGACTTGCCGCAGAGGAGAGAGAGAGAGAGAGAGAGAGGGGCGTCGAGCGGGTACTGACCGCTTGGGTAAGAGAAAACCACTCGGCGCCCCTTTCTCTCTCTTTTGCTTTAAAAAAACAAAAAAAAGTGCCGCCCCTTCAAAAGTGCCGCCTGGAGCGGTTGCCCCACTCGGCTCCATTGCTGGTCCGGCCCTAGACCCCGGTCTCAGCAACACTCCTTTCTGGACGATACATCCTGGGGGAGAGGCTGCTCCAGGTATCCGTATCGTCACAGTCATATTCCGGCGCTCAGTAGTGAAGCGCACTGTGGCAGAGCTAGTGAGAGGATGAATTTGTGAGAATGCAGTAATGAATATGTGTAAATTATTTGTGTGAATGAGTGAGAGAATAAATGATTGTGTGAATGAATTATGTGACTGTAAAAGTATTTGTATGTATCATAAATGATTGATTTGTAGAAAGGCAACGATGACACAAGCAGGGTGTTTATGAGACAAATATGGCATAGGACGGGCTGTTTCGGGACAAAGATGGCAAGGCATATGTGTGTAATTTGGGTGCTGCTCAGGTTCTATGTGGCAGTGTGGACGCCAGGGCTAGCTTTGGGTTGTGCAACCTATGATTTATGCTTGTAATTTAGGGTTTTATCTATACCTTTAATGCTGAGTTTTTATGTCTATGCCAATTGATTTGTGGGTTATTCTGTTGATCCATATCTGTTATACTATGTTTCCATACATTATTATTGTATACCTGCAAATACGGGATTTGTATGTCTGATTCTATGCCTCCAGTGCTGAGTTAACATGTGAACAATAATAATAACAATATTAATGTAAATATGATTGCTAACAGCAATCACACTCCTATCATGAAAAGTCAGCCTAAGCATCATAGGAGTGTGATTGCTGTTAGCAATCAATATATATATATATATATATATTGTTATCAAATTTTTTTTGTCCTATTTTGGTGTGTTACTTTCAAGGGAGCCGGAGGTCTTTTAAAGACCTCTGATACCACTCCCTTGAGATGCGCGCAGCAACTGCTGCTGTGCGCCAGGATGTTGTCAAATCCCGGCGCACAACACTGAAGCCGTGCCCACCGCCGTCCGTGCCCTGTGAACCGGAAGGAGACAGAAGAAGAAGAGCGAAGAGGAGAAAAAGGAGCTGACTGCTGTATTGAGAAAAGTGACAGAGGAAAGGTAGGAAAGCATTCAGTGACAGTGGATTAGTATGTGTGGATTTATGAGACAAATATGGCATAGGACGGGCTGTTTGGGGACAAAGATGGCAAGGCATATGTGTGTAATTTGGGTGCTGCTCAGGTTCTATGTGGCAGTGTGGACGCCAGGGCTAGCTTTGGGTTGTGCAACCTGTGATTTATGCTTGTAATTTAGGGTTTTATCTATACCTTTAATGCTGGGTTTTTATGTCTATTCCAATTGATTTGTGGGTTATTCTGTTGATCCATATCTGTCATGCTATGTTTCCATACATTATTGTTGTATACCTGCAAACACGGGATTTGTATGTCTGATTCTATGCCTCCAGTGCTGAGTTAACATGTGAACAATAATAATAACAATATTAATGTAAATATGATTGCTAACAGCAATCACACTCCTATCATGAAAAGTCAGCCTAAGCATCATAGGAGTGTGATTGCTGTCAGCAATCAATATATATATATATATATATTGTTATCGAATTTTTTTTGTCCTATTTTGGTGTGTTACTTTAAATAAAAGTGTGCGATTTCTTTTTTATAGGGGGGAGGGTTAAATTTGTTTTCGGACAGGTAAATGCTGGATTTTCGGTTTATCCATAATTTTCGTTTCGGTGCATCCCTACTACTAAGCCAGACAATGAAGTGGTAGGCCTACACCACATCAAGGTTTGGCTTAGTATATAGTGATAGGCGTTATACTGCACTCTTGTCAATGTCTGGCTCAATGTATAGTGATAGGGATTACGTTATACCACTGTCTGCGCCAGTATATAACAATAGAAGCTATGCAGTTTTAAAGTGTGTGTGGGGGGGTGCCACATACAGGATCTGCCAGAGGTGCCAAATACTCTAGGTACGCCCCTGCATCTATTGGATATTTTATTTCAAGCTTATACATTTCGGTGGCTGTTTGAAAATGCAATTTAATATACAAATAACGCAGATCAGGGGCCCATATTTGAAAGCAGTTCCGTCAGCTGTCACTGCTGTCAGCAGTGGATTCTTTATCCTTTGGATGATGTCCTAATATTTGCGCCAAGGTGATCGTTTTTTTGAAGCTACTCGCTATAAGATGACTACCATATACGATGACTCACATAGAGCTTTAGAGCTGCAGTAAAGAGAGTGCTCTGCGCGAGGTCATATGAGAGTGGTTGAGCTATGTGTGTGTTACCATGTATGACTGTATGCTAACGCCATATATTAGCACATGGACAATCTACTGCCATACAGTAAAACTCACATGGAGAACTCTGTGCGAGCTGCTGCCACTTAATGAGTAAGTAGTGTGTTGTACTACATTAAATAATAATAAAAAAACACTTTGCCTACCAGAACATGTCTCTGCCGGTTCCCACAGAGCTCCGGTATATGACGCTGTATCTTGGCACAAGTATTAGAATATCACACAAGGGATGAAGAATCCACTGGGCTGATCAGGGGCGATCTTCTCTTTCAGTAATGGATGTTCCACCCCTGTTCGACCCTACAATTTAGGTATAGAAAAGGTAGAAATCCATACATGAAAATAATTGATGACATTAGTTTTTAATCTATCTAAATGCCTAATAGGCTATTCTGTGAGTCTTCACTTGTAAGAGTAAAACTCAAATTACTCAAGGGGGGGGGTGCTGGATATCAGATCTAGGTGCAAATATTGGTCATAGAGGTCTCTTTGGATTGGGATAATGTGGTACTCCTTTCCAGGGCCCATAGTCTGTAGGGAGGAGGCTGGCACTCAGTCCCCTCCAGGAGCCCATGGCACGGAGGGTACCGTAACAGTGTGCCTTTGAAGTTCGCAAGGGCTATTTGCTCCCACACGTTTTAGAACTCGTGTACTTCGAATGTCTCATGGTTCCAGAACGGCAGGACACCCGGGTGTCGCATGTACCAAGGATCTTGTGTCTAGAACCTTTTGGTGGCCAGACTGAGCCAAGGACACTGTCTTGTTTGTCTGTTCCTGTACCAAGTGTGCAGCTAACAAATCTTCCAGGAGGGCTCCCGCCGGGCTGCTCTGTCCTTTGTTTCTTCTCTCTACGCCATGGACTTTATTGTGGACTTACCTAACTCCAAAGGACACACAGTGATTCTCAGGATTGTAGATCCTTTCTCGAAGATGGCTCACATGATACCATTAAAGAGACTTCCTACTGCTTCTGCATTGGCAGACCTCTTCATACACAAGGTCGATCGTCTCCATGGATTACCTACCGAGATTGTCTGCGACCAAGGCACACAATTCATAGCACGCTTCTGGCGCGTATTTTACCCTTCAGGGAATTTGCCCGTAACAACTCCATGCAGGAATCTACGGGAGTCCCCTCCTTCTACTGTTTATATGGTCTTCATCTGCAACCCTTTCCTGCAGCCTTTTCTGACTTCTTCTGTTCTGGCGCTGGAGGAGAGACTAAACACCTGGGCTTCGGTACAAACGGTGTTAGAACAGGCCGGCAGACATCAAGAACTCCAGGCCAACAAGAGACGCTCCTGTACTCCTGTTTAGTCTCCTGGGGACAAGGTGTGGTTTGTTTACCAAATACCTGAAACTTGGGGTACCTTCCATGAAACTAGCTCCACATTTCATCGGTCCTTTTCCTGTCATTCGCCGGGTGAATCCTGTAGCCTACTCTCATTACCCAGTGTGACGATACGGATACCTGGAGCAGCCTCTCCCCCAGGATGGATCGTCCAGAAAAGAGCGTTGCTGAGACCGGGGTCAAGTCGGTGACTATATCTCCCCCAGGATGCTGGTCTCGGTAGGGGAAACTTCTGGAGCGAGGCTGAAGGGTCAGTAGACGGTATAGCAGGTTTGACCTGAGCTGGGGTAGGCATCGAGTCCTTTAACCACTGGATAGGGAGGCATGTATTGATCCCTCTGCCTCCAAGTACAGCCTTTACAGAGGCTGCTAAATGTTAAGCTCAATGCTGACAGATCCGAAGACTCTTCCGCAACCCTCCCAAGAAAGGGACGCACACCAAATTCTTGGGGAAGACTTCTCTGTTTATTGCAAGGCATACAAGGTTATATAGGAAAACAAGGGGTGGGTAAAACACTACAAACAACCAAGTACTTTGTATACAAGGAAAGTTAACATAAGGAAATTAACTCAGGCATTTAATTAATACAATCCAATAGTTCACACCACAATAAAGGATCAATACCATCACCTCGAGATAATGGCATTGCAGACAGGAATCAGCACCAATAAACATAACGGGATTATACAAGAAAGGAACTTTTAAACACATGAATTACATCCTGGGATACAATAGTTCACACTACACCACAACAAAGAGTTAATAACATCAGCTCAAGATAATGGCAGTGCAGACAGGAAGCAGCACCAATAAACATAAAGGGATTATACAAAGAAGGAACATCAGTTTGAAAATACAAAATACACATTAGCCCTTGTATGCCCACAAGCAGGGGCGTAACTAGACGCCTTAGGGCCCAGGTGCGAGAATCTGTTAAGGGCCCCCCACCCCCTCACCCCCCCAAAAAAAACATGATTTTTATCCAACAATTTTTATAAAAAAAAATTACATATCGAATAATATCTGTAAATTTTTTTAACTTACTTTATCTTCAACAATGCAGCATTCAGGACAGGTAAAAGGTGACACGTAACAGCCATTGATGGTGTGGTTCTGCAAATATAAAGGACAACCATTAATCAACCTGTTTTATACATTTAGTGAAGTTTTTGACAATGATGTATATTTCTATAAGAAAACCAAGAGAAATTCATGGCAATTATGGCAATGTTAGACAGTAGAGTGACTTCCTTTTAGATTCCAACTTATTTAACCCTCTTCACTTCCAAATGACTAATTTAACTATGAAAGTATGCTATTTATTTTGATCCCATAAACTCTTTTTATACTCTTAAAGTTATGTTATACTAAAATTCCTCTAAATAGCTGTGTGAAAAGGATATTGAAGGCAGATACTCACTTCCTCTGCATAAAGGCATTTGGAATTAGATTAAATCAATTTAGAAAATATAAATACTGTACATATATATATATATATACACACACACACACAAATACTTACTCAAATTTTCAAATTTCCTCAAATGCGGCAAAGAAACTTCAAAAAAGGGTTCACAACAGGGTCAACAACGGTAACTTAAACTTAATTACTTAAACATTTAACTTTCTTTGATGGAAAACCTGTCAAAACACAAAATGTTGACATACTTTAATAAAACAACTACTGAATAAAAAGAACCATGCATTCAACTCAACTGGTTAGTTCAACTTGGAACCAAGCATGCAAGGTTCAACCAAAAAACCTGTTAGTAGAACTTGTAACTAAAACCGTAACTTGTAACGAAAGCGATTTAACTTCACACTTACTACTCTCTCATTAAAATTTACGACGCCTTGCTTTCGCGTCTGCAAAGTCGTCAACAATGCTGTCAATGTTCAGTCTTCTAGCTCTCTCATTTTCAATGCTTAACGTTGCAAGTCCCAAAAGTCTTTGCTGAGACATTGTGCTTCTCAAATAACTTTTAATTAGTTTTAGCTTTGAAAATGACCTTTCAGCAGTTGCCCTGTTACTGGGAGGGTGAGGAACAGCAGCAAAGCCATGCAAACATCAGGGAGAGTAGAAGATAATGCACTGTTTTTAACAAGCAGGAGGTGAGCAAGGCCCTTCACAGTGGAACAACTGCGAATCTCTTCCTGAAGTGCCGAACGGAAGGAGAGGAGTTGCCCAGGAAAATCTGGTGAAATATCCTCACTGTAGAACTCATGCAGTTTTGTTGCTGCTATTATCAAATTGTCATCAGATTCAGAAGCAAGAATGATGGGCTGAACTATCTGAAATCTGTTAAGGACTGCATTCATGCCAGTAAATCTGTTTGAGAGCTAGCTTAAGATTGTGTCCAAACACCTATAAAAAACAGTTGTTTTAAAGTGTTCTTCTGGGTCAGTTAGTCTTTCATCCATGCAAAGCTCATCAAAGTGGCGCTTTACTTTTTTAATTCTCTTATTTTTAAACTTCTTTTCAATTCCCCACTTTTCTGCAAGTGTTATTGCAGCTGCTTTTGCGTCTTCAAAATTATTCCTATAGTTGGAAAGGGCTGTAACAGCATTCTGAATGAGCTGCACTGCACCAGACAATTCCATGTCTGTCGATTGCAAGACTTTTGAAATACTATTGACATGGTTCAAGATTTTTGTTTGCAGGACAATCAGAAAGACAAACTGGAAAGATTCATTTGTTTTCTTTATACTTGCAGCATAATCTCTCTCTTTTGGTTTTGAAGAGAGAAGGATAATATTTGATAATGCCTGCATGATATCTACAAAACGGAAACGCAACGCAAGCAGGGAATCATGTCTAGAAGACCAGCGTGTAGGACAAAGACTTTTTAAGTGTGACGGAGGACTCAGCAGTGAATGATGACAGAACGTTCCATCTTCGTATACTTTCCCCAAAGAAGATATATACGCTCTGCACGATGTCAAAGAATGAGGAAACTTCCTCTATGTCAGCAACAGCATCCTGAATAACTAGATTCAGGTTGTGTGCTGCACAGTGAACATACAGGGCATTTTTTTCTTTCTGACAAATACGAGCCTGAACCCCAGAATATACACCACTCATTGTTGCAGCACCGTCATTATCCCTGACCACGACACTTCGATATGTCAAGGCCCTTCTTTTCTATGCAGGCAACAATATCACTTTCTATGCCTGCTGCCGTCTGATCTCCAATGGCATGAAACCCTGAGAAAGCCTCCTTTACTGTAATGCTAGAAGCTCTCAAATTCCTATCCCTTTCCACAGAAACATAACGAAATATCTGACTCATTTGATCAGTTTTAGATATATCCTGTGTTGTATCCATTATTATGGAAAAAAATTGTGCTTGTTTGATTTCAGTAACAATTTCTTGATGCACTTTGCTTGACAGAATTTCTATGACTTCATTTTGAATTTTAGCACTGTTAGGGATATTAATGAGACAAAATAGGTAAAACCAATATTTTATCACACGCAAAATAACGACGCTAGCAAATATTGTAGTACCACATCCACAATATTAATTTAAGGAGATACCCTATATTTTATCTCCCATCCTAAATCCTTTCAGATCGCCGAAAATTATAATTCAAATCAGATAGATATCACCAAGATAGTCAATCAAAAATATTTATTGTAATTACAATTTATAAAATCTAGATATGAGTCAAACAGTGCATAATATAAAACACAAAATTCTTAAACCATTGTCAAAAATGAATCAATTCAAATACAGTATATTATCGATAGTTATCAATATGAATTGGTATTTTATGAGTCTAACACACAATTAATTTCCATCCCACTCAGCAACCAAAAATTGATGATAATCAGGGCAGTAATAAAAATATCACTATCTCTCTAATATTAGTTCAACTAATATAACAAATTAAAAATAATTTCATTGTGTCTAAGAGTATTAGTGAAGTTCCTAATAGATGCAAATAATGTCAAACTTCATCTATAGGTAAAAATACCTTTTCATTATTGTTATTATCACGGGTTATAAGCTGCAGTCTCACAAGCCGCCATATACAATAATGCAATATAGTACTTCCCAGAAACAGGGAATTCAATACGAAGAAGACAAAATTTATCTCTATTCAGAATAATAAAACAATTATAATTACCACCACTTGTTGCTGTTGTCCCACCGGTCCTTGTAGAAATTAATCCAGGTGCATTGGCAAGAAATTAAGTGGAAAAGAATATAACTTTCTACCAGTTATAGAGGTTAGAACTCAAAGTAACTCCAAGAGTGAAATATGGTGCCAGAATCTTAAGATTCCAATTCTCTGGGGTAAATTTGGTGAATAAGTCCGTCAGGGTCTGTCCATTTCAGGGTGCAATCTTAAGGTCTTTCTTTTTTTTTTTTTTAATTAAAGACATAAGCTTTTAAAGACAGGGCTTATTATCAAAGCCTCCACCTCTTGATTGGAATTCTCCAATCATAACGGTGGGTTTTACCCATTATAATTAGGATTTCTACTCATATTTACACCGTTGTAATTTCTTAATTTACCTGTGAGAGACGCTCTGGTCTAAGAATGAACTTAAAACCATTACATATGTGTTTGGAATTTATCCTTGGTCACCCTAATCGCCAAATGTTACTTCCTAGATAGTAACTCAGGTCTTGGTAGTCTTCCCATGTATCCCCCATTCCAAGTTACATTCCTAAGGATATGCAGTGTCTACTCCTTAACTTTCTCATGGAAGATAACATTAATTGTATCATATATAAGCTGAAACATCATTATACATGAATACTCCTTTGTTCTCAATTATAGAGGGAACAAGGACAAAAAGAAATAAGCACTACATGATTAAGTAAAATAAAATGGCTCTGACTCCATTTTATGTTCATGTAAAATACAGAATATATGGAATACATGTTTTCTATCATAAAATATCTGACAGGACTTAAGTATTTTACAGTACCTTGAGACTGGGGTAACTGGAGAAGTTCCTTTAAAACTGGATCATACTCTGCAAGCAGTTCTATAATGGTCAGAAAGTTACCATTGTTCACCTCCCCCAAACGCTCTCTGTGACCACGGAAGGCCAGATTAGCCATTGCCAATGTTAAAGTCACATTAACAATTCTACTTAAAACTTGCCTCCAATAGTTTTTTTCCCGTCTTATCTGGTTTTCATTTTCCTCATCTACAGTTTTATGCCGCCTCCACTGGTCATATACTAGACAAGCTTCAATATGAGTTTGTGAATACTCATGCTTCTGAATTTTAGCAGACAGCCTCTGCCACTTCTGGATCCCTTTCGCCCATGCAGGTTCAAACCCCACCTTTTTACGGTCTGCAAATAACCAGCATGCTTCACAATAAACGGCATTAAGTTTTGGAGAGTAACACAGCCACATTACAGAAAGTTTAAGCCCTGTCTTTGTCACCCGCTCATAATAGTGCTCAGAAAAGCACCTTTTCATTGAATCGTTATCCCGCGGGAAAGGTCCTGGAGGTCTGCATGGGCCATGAGCCAATATAAACTTTTTAACATTTGCATCTGTTAACGTGACTGGGTAATGCCCCCGATCAGTCACATATTTCTCACCTAAAATACTACTGTCTATACCACCACTTGAAGCTGCTCTATTGCTCTCCAAATCTGAATCAATGTCTATATTGGTGGTGATGCCTACTGGTTGGTCTTGCATTGTGCTACAGCCTTCACCTGGATTGTAGTCTTCCACCAGTGGAGATTCAGTAGAGTGAGTGTCCTCACTGACTCCTGTCTCACTGACGACATTTCCACTTTCCTCCTGCACAGATTGTTCACTTTGCTCACTACTAGCTATAGCACTCTCAGACACAGTTGGGGTGGAAAAGAAGTGGCTTATTTTTGGGAGTTTCTGAATTTTCATTTGCTCCTCTTTTGCCTTTTTACATTTCTGAGCACCACTTTTGGATGACATGATTGTTGAAAAATAGATTTTATCTGTAAATAAAGTATATGACAGATAATAGTACACAAGCCCTTCAGGCAAGGAACTCTATGCACAGATTATAGGTTGAGTTGGACAGATATACATTTTACAGTGCAGCAGGGTGTAATAATAAAAATAATAAAAATTCACCTGCATGATTGCTGCGTTAACCAATCATCAGCAGAGACCCAAGAGTGACTCACCTCTGTTTGTAGACTGGGATTGGGGACAGAGGTGACATTGGGAGGGGCTGATTGGGGACAGAAGTGACACTGGGTGACTGGAGGCAGGGCCAGACTGGGAATAAAAAGCAGCCCTGACAATATCTGAGCCACACTTTGTATTATCCAAATAGCTATAAATCATTCTTTTTAAAACTATATTAAATTGTTCATTTACAATAACAGAATACCACATTACAATCCCAGGAACCAAAAGTGTTAAAAGGCCAAAATAAATAGCAAGGAATAGACAGAATATTAACTCCTCACCATCCATGTATGCTAGATAAAGGTGACATCAGAGCTCGGCAGATGTATGAGATAGAATCTTTTGTGATGGGATTGGGAGTACATCAATACACTAAAAAAAGTCATGTTACATCCGAAGCCACAATTTAGTGCCACTAATAATTTTTAATAAAATATGCAGATTGAAATAGAGTAAATAACATAAAACCTTTACCTTTCTTCTCACTGATTTCAGGGCCTAGGATGTTTTGTCCACTGAAGTGACTACAAATTCAAAAATGGCGTTTTATCTCTGGATAAATAAAAATTACACAGTTATATTTATTCCTACAGAAAGTAAAAAAAAATGCCTAACTTTAGGGTGCAGTCTTCCCTCCTTCTGACCCTGACCATGGTACTCTCCCCCGTAATCATGCCCAGAGTCCCCTTGTCCCTCATTCACTAAACCATACCTCTCTTGCTTACTCCCTTTAGTTCATGTATAGATCAAATAACACATGTAAACAGTACGTTCATGTATAGATCAACTGAATAAGACATAAAAACCCTGTATTTACAGGTATACATAAATAATGCTTAAGAAATATAGATCACTCTATCACGTGATATGTGTTCAAATTAAAAAGTGAAAATTAAAAGTTAAAATAAACAAGACTCCTCAAGCAATGCACTGCAGCAACCTGACAAAACACTCCTCAGGATGTTCAAGACCAGACGTAATCAAAGAAAAAGGGTCGCATGTACATAGGGCGAAATCAAATAAAAAAGGGCGCATGTACATAGGGCGAAATCAACGAAAAAGGGGCGCATGTACAAAGGACATAATCAAAGAAAAAGGGACGCATGTACATAGGGCCCCTTTTGTACATGCGCCCCTTTTTCTTTGAATACATAAATAATGTATGGAAACATAGCATAGCAGATATAGAGCAACAGAATAACACACAAACCCAGCATTGCAGATATAGATCAAATAGAATTCACATAAAAACTCTGCATTAAAGGTATATTTAAAACACCCTAAATTATAGGCATAGATCACAGGTTGCACACCCCAAAACCAGCCCTGGCCTCCACACTGCCCACATAGAACCTGACCAGCACCCAGATAACACACGTAGGGTTTGCCATCTTTGTCCCCAAACAGCCCATCCTGTGCCTGGCTGGATGGGGACAAAGGTGACACTGGGGAGCTGAACTTGTGTGTCTAATCTATATATAAGTGTTTATATATGTGTCTAGACAATTATATCTATATAAAAATAAATCTCGAAATATCCATTTTTTTAAGAAAAAAAACTTTATGCGTTTTGTCCCCCTCCACAGACACACAGATATATTTATGTTTATGTTTATAATTGAAATAATAATGAAATAATAATTTAATGCCATATACAATATTTTTTTTTTAAATACATTATTGTGCTGACCTACCTATTCCTTCCACTTTGTGGCCCTGATGAAGTGCTGATGGAGTGATAGATGAAGACTGCCGTTTTATTTTCAAACTGGATGTACGTGACTGACACGACATCCGTTGCTCCAGCTCCAGCAGTCTGTGTGATGGGGCGGAGCTTTCAGCCCTCATGCACCTCTTGTGGCACGATCCACTGCTCCTGCAGTCTGTATGAGGGGGCGGAGCTTTCACCCCTCATGCTCTATGCGATCCGGTGATCCTGCACTCTGAGCGTGAGGGGGCAGAGCTTTCGCCCCTCACGCTGCATCAATGATTAGGCGGCCGTCGCCAGCTCCGTGGCGCGGCTTGCCTTATTTAAAAAAAACAAACAAACATAAAAAGGTTTCGGGTGGCCCCTTGGCTTGGGCCCCCCTTCCACCGGGTCCCAATTTCAGGCAGCCCCTTGGCTTCGGCCCCCCTGCCACCGGGGCCCGATTTCGTGCGCCCCCTTGGCTTGGGCCCCCCTGCCGCCGGGGCCCAATTTTGTGCGGCCCCTTGGCTTGGGCCCCTCTGCCGCCGGGGCCAAATTTCGTGCGGCCCCTTGGCTTGGGCCCCTCTGCCGCCGGGGCCAGATTTCGTGCGGCCCCTTGGCTTGGGCCCCCCTGCCGTCGGGGCCCGGTCGCAGTCGCGACCCCTGCGACCCCGGTAGGTACGCCACTGCCCACAAGTCTCAGACGGTTACCATCACACCCAGAACTCTCCGTATTCCTCGAGTATTCCATGTCTCTCTAGTTTGCAATCGCTTTACCACCGCTAGGTCTCCTGTTACGGAGGCTTCTGTCAGAGATATTTCAAGACGAATTCCCCAAGCGATCCTGAACTCTCGTAGACATCAGGGGAGCTTACAGTATATGGTCCATTGGAGACGACTAGGCCCAGAAGATCGCTCCTGATGCTCGCCTTAACGCCCCTCATTTGGTGCGTGCCTTCCTCGCCAGAAGACGAGTTTGTCCTAGCAAGGGTCACCCCTTTGAGGAGGGGTACTGTTACATACCGTTCAGCAGCCTTTTGCTGTGCAGAGGTGGGGGGTCTCCCCCTTCTTTGCAGCGGCTAGCTGCGAAGAAGGGGGAGACCCCCCACCTCTGCACAGCAGCCTCAGCCACCGCGAAGGAGACCTCTCCACGCAGGGGCCTCAGCTGCCACAGGCAGGAGGCAGGTTCTTCGCCTTTGACGTGCTTCCGGTTTCTTCCCAGGCGGCCAGGGAGCACCTGAGGTCAGTGTCCTCATAATCAGGTCAGAGAGGGTTTTTTGGCGGTTTCTGGACCATTTTCCAGTGGTTTTGCTAAGGTTTTTCTATTTATTTGCACTGCTTTTATTTTGTAGTTTGCTTCTGATAAAGAGTCCTGCTATCCTGTGATTATTTTCTGCTTTGGTGTTTTTCTGCCTCTTAGCCCAAGTAGGTTATGAGTCTATGGGAGTTTTTTGTCTGCTTCAGTTTTTACATTTTTAAACCATCTCCTGTCCTTTATTATTAGGATGTCGCTAGATAAGCCAGACCTCCCTCAAGAATCACCAGCCCCTAGGAAGGCTACATCTAAGACAAAGCATTTCGCCTGTGGAAATTGCAAGGCTACCATGTCTGACGCCTCTAGGAAGTTTTGCTCATCCTGCCTTAAAGCCAGAATTTAAAGAGTGGATGAAGACTGAGCTCCAGTCTACTTTTCAGCAGATCCGTTCATCTGTTTTGGATTCCTTACCCGAGCCTAAGTCAGCTGGCGTCGACCCTCTGCCTGAATTTTGATCTTCAGGCCAGGATGCTGGTTCTCCAAGCTCTGTTAAAGACTGGCACCAGGAGGAAGGGGAGCTCTCTGAAGAGTCCTTTTTCTTTCCAGCGGAAGAGGTGAACAAGCTGGTTTCTGCAGCAAGGGCCACTCTAGACCTGGAAGAGCAGCCAAAGTGTAAACCAGATCGTTTTTTTCATGGTTCATTTAAGAAGCCTAAGATCCATTATTACTGACCAGTGGAAGACTCCAGAAAAGAAGCTTACTATCTCCAAAGGGTCTGCAGACTTTTTCCTTTTCCAGAGCTCTGCCTATCCCCCACTAGAAAAATCTGCTATTCCTTTGGAGGATTCCTCTAGTTTTTTAGATCCCATGAATAGAAAGGCAGAAGGGGCGCCTAAGAGATATTTTGAAGGCTCAGCGGCAATCTTTAAACCAGGTATTGCGGGAGCTTCTGTGGCCAGGGCTATGCGCTTATGGCTCCAACAGATTGAAGGTGATATCCTAGGGGGTGCAGGAGAAGACGATATTCTCCGTGGCGTTTCAGACGTCAAGAGTGCGGCTGATTTTTTTTTTATGTGATTTTTTTCAGCTATGGAGTCAGTTTGCATGGCTGCTGGAGCCTCTGCCTTGTCTGTTGTTTCTAGAAGGGCTCTGTGGCTCAAATCCTGGTCTGCAGACTTTGCCTCGGGAAGGGAAGGAAGAAAAGGGAGGGGGACAATGCAACAGGACACCGGCACCACTAAATCTTGGAGATAAAGAGCACGCATTATCTTTATTTAGATTATCTCTCAGACCTTAGTGTGCCGTGTGCAAACTTTTACAAAATAATGCAATAATATACATTTTATTAATAACGCAATAAAGACTTTCATGTCACTGGATAACATTAACTAAGGGGCACAATCCGTGAAAATAGCTACGTCCTGAAAAGATCTTGACACCATATTTTACTCTTATAATTATTTTGAGTATCTAACAAATTTATAGAAAGTTTTTATTTCCACTGAACCTGGATTGATATCTACAAGGACCAGTTGGACCACAGCAACAAGTGGTGGTTAATATAATGGCTTTATTATTCTAAATAGAGGTGAATTTTGTCTACTTCAATATAGAATGCCCTTCTTCTGGGAAATAGTATATGAAGTTATTGTATATGATGGCTTGTGAGACTGCAGCTTATAACCCGTGATAATGACAATGATGTAAAAGGTATTTTTACCTGTAACATTATTTGCATCTATTTAGGGCTGCAACTAACGATTATTTTCATAATCGATTAGTTGGCCGATTATTTTGTCGATTAATCGATTAATCGGATAAAAAAAATGAATGTAAATTTTTCATTTATTTAAAATAATTTAATAAACAAATGATGTTAAATACAAACAGCAGAATAAAAAAAAATTTGATAAAATGCATTTATTGTCTTTATTTCCTAACCAGCCCCCCCCAATTTATGCACATTTGAGCCCAGACATGCCACGCTGCCTCCCAGACATGCCACGCTGCCTCCCACATATACCACTCCACGCTGCCTCCCAGACATGCCACGCTGCCTCCCACATATGCCACGCTGCCTCCCACATATACCACTCCACATATACCATTCCACGCTGCCTCCCACATATACCATTCCACGCTGCCTCCCACATATACCACTCCACGCTGCCTCCCACATATACCACTCCACGCTGCCTCCCACATATACCACTCCACATATACCACTCCACGCTGCCTCCCACATATGCCACTCCACGCTGCCTCCCACATATGCCACTCCACGCTGCCCCCCACATATGCCACTCCACGCTGCCCCCCACATATGCCACTCCACGCTGCCTCCCACATATGCCACTCCACGCTGCCTCCCACATATACCACTCCACGCTGCCTCCCACATATACCACTCCACGCTGCCTCCCACATATGCCACTCCACGCTGCCTCCCACATATACCACTCCACGCTGCCTCCCACATATACCACTCCACGCTGCCTCCCACATATACCACTCCACCCCCACATATGCCACTGTGCCTGATACGCCTTATACCCCCTGATACACCACTCCATCCTCCCCAGACATGCCACGCTGCCCTCCCCACATATATCACTCCACTGCACCCCCAGATATGCCACTGTGGCCCCAGAAATGCCTTATATACCCTGATACACCACTCCGTCCTCCCCAGACATGCCACACTGCCCTCCCCACATATGCCTTATATAATGTATATGCCTTATACCCCCAGATATGTCACTCCGTCCTCCCCAGATATGCCTTATAACCCCCAGATATCTCATAGTCCCCTCATAGAGTCACAGACCCGTTCGCATCACACTGACACCATACTTTTATAAATAAGTACTGGATTAATCTTCACTGCCCCCAGGATTTAGATTCCCTTTAGTCTGCGCCCCTTTATCTCTAACTGCACCTTAAGTTAACTTTATTAAATTAATCAAATTAACCCCCCAGTCCTCATCATTAAATTAACCCTAAACACCCCATTAACCATAACTACCCCTAAATTAACTCTAAATACCCCATCAAACACAACTACCCTAAATTAACCCTAAACACCCCATTAACCATAACTGCCCCTAAATTAACCCTAAACACCCCATTAACCACAGCATCCCCTAAATTAACCCTAAAGACCCTGTCAACCACAACAGCCCCTAAATTACCCCTAAACATACCATTAACCACAACTGCCTCAAATTAACCCCAAACACCCCATTAACCACAGCTGCTCCTAAATTAACCCTAAACACCCCATTAACCATAGCTGCCCCTAAACACCCCATTAACCATAACTGCCCCTAAATTAACCCTAAACACCCCATTAACCATAACTGCCCCTAAATTAACCCCCACCTCCCCTAACTTTCAGTGGCCCAAATATTAATTTTATACTTACAGTTAGATGAGTGTCACAGCCATGTGCTTCTGGCCTTCTGGGAGAAGGAAGGGGGCGGGGCCAGTTGTCACTGTTGATTACAGGGAGGGACTGGTAATTAGGAGCTGCTGCTGTGAGTCACTCAAACGGATTATATAATGAGGGGGATTTATCAGAGCGTTTGCTCTGAAAAAACCCTCATTTTAGAATCGATAATAATCGATTCAACTAATCGATAATTAAATTCGTTGGCATACCTAAACCTTAGAGAGATTGCTGCAATATATTGCCTTGAAAATGAGTTTTCAAGAGCCAGAGCCGAGTTGGCCTTAGCAGCTATATCATTCTTTAGCAAGCTAAAGGGCACTGCGGACTTTCATAGGCAAGAACATTATGAAGGGTTAGGGGAGAGCGCAAAAAACACCAGACAAAACACAGCTGATTGATACGGAGCGCATGGCACAGTTAGTTGTTATGCTAAAAAAGGTATGCCTAAACGCATACGAAACTGCTCTATTCACGGCAGCTTTCTCACTTGCTTTCCATGGGGCCTTTAGGGTAGGTGAATTGGTAGCCCCCTCCAAAACAGCAGTGGAGCTGTTATTAAAATTTACCCAAGTTTCAGACTCGTCGGTAAGATGCTGCATTCATAGGTCTAAAACTGACCAAGAAGGGCAGGGCAGGTGGCTATCGATACATGCATCAGCAGGTCCAGCATGCCCAGTACAGACAGTCAAGGCCTTTTTAGAAGTGCGGCCACGCAGGGGAGACCTCCTTCTGGTACATAGCAATGGTCTCCCTCTTACAATATTCCAATTCAAGTCAGTCTAAAACAAAGCTCTGGCAGAGGCAGACTTGGATCCCAAGCAATTCCATTCGTTTAGAAGAGGCGCAGCGACATCAGAGGCCGCGAAAGGTAGGCTGCAAAATTCAAAATACAAGGATTGGGCAGATGGCGCTCCACCACTTACTTTAGATACATAAGACCAATCAGGTAATAAAGGGCTTTCACTCTAGTGTCAAGACAACTGTGCTAATTATTTTGGTTTTTCAAGTCTGTCCAAGGAACGAAGTCTTGATCGTCGGACACTCATTTGTCCATTTTGCGGTTAGACCTTACGGGTGCCATCTGGGGATGCTGCGGCAGCACGTGAACATTCACTGGCTCGGAAAGAGAGGAATGACGTTAAAGAAGCTTCCTCGCATGTTAGACCAAGCAGAAAGGAACTGGGGTAAGCAGGACCTCGTTGTTACACACACCGGAGGATAATGATTTGACGTCACACAAGTCAGTCAACTTGATCTTAAGTTTACAAAGCGAGGCCAAAAAGCTACTGCTGAGGTGGCACAGGGTTACTATAGCCTGGTCAGACATTATCCCCAGGAAGGTGTGGCGAGAATCCTACCCCATAACGGCCATAGAGACAGTGCGTAAGAGGGTTAACAGGGCTATGGCATTGTTTGTGTGCTCCCATGGCGGTTTCCATTTGCCTCACCTGCATCCTACTTGCAGTGGCCTTCACAGTCAGGACGGGCTTCATTTATCCGACATAGGTTTAGACCTATTTAATAACGACTTACAAAAGCTTATGGAGTCATGGCTGAAGGAAATAGGAATGGCGGCAAGAGGGGTTAACGGTTAGAGCCCCCTCTTTTGGTGGCGGTAATGCGGCCTTCCCTCCTCCCAAGGTCGCCAGCAAACACCCTCTACGATTGTGATTCGGACCAGCGCCGGGCACTCACTTTGTGGTCGGGCCTGGCAACGGCCCATGGCTGGGTGCAGGCATGCCCCTCCGCTGATGGTTTCGCTCAATGATAAACACTGACTTTGTGGTCAGGCTTGTCTCTCAGGGCCAAACGGGGCTTTTGCCAGAGGCACACCAGGGGGCGGATGGGGAGGGCCATTCTGACAATGCCCCGTAGATCCTCCGCGATAGCAGCCAGGTGGGGTGGTCCCGCTAGCTATCTGTTTCAGGGAGGGGTGCACGGCTAGTGGAGCTCCCATCTTGCCCCTCGGACCCGCTTGTCACGTCAGATGCAGGTTGATCTGAACGTTGACTGGAGGCTGAGTGCGCGATGACTCAGCAGCTGGCCTCGGGGGAGAGGGAATGCCGCATTATACGGGGTCTCCTTGTTTTATGCGTGTAACAAAAAAAGAGACTAAATTCGCCACGACTCATTTTGTCTTGTAGTGTTTAGAGGAATGGGGGATACATTGCAAGACCACAGAAACTGGATTTACTACCTAGGAGGTACAAATTCCAGATGCATATGTAATTGTCTTAAAGTTATTTCTTAGACCAGAGCGTCTCATAGAAGTAAATGAAGGAAATACAATGGTGCAAATATGCTAAGAAGTCCTAATTATAATGGGTAAAACCCACAATCACGATTGGAGAATTTCAATCAATAGGTAGAGAATATGATCATAAGCCCTGTCTTTCACTCTAGTGGTAGCAAGAGACGGAGTCTACAACCCACACAAGTGGCTCAGGTAGTGCAGCTCATCCAGGTTGGCACATCAATGCGAGCTGTGGCAAGAGGGTTTGCTGTGTCTGTCAGCGTAGTGTCCAGAGCATGGAGGCGCTACCAGGACACAGGCCGTACACATCAGGAGATGTAGAGGAGGTCGTAGGAGGGCAACAACCCAGCAGCGGGACCGCTACCTCCGCCTTTGTGCAAGGAGGAGCACTGCCAGAGCCCTGCAAAATGACCTCCAGCAGGCCACAAATGTGCATGTGTCCACTCAAACGGTCAGAAACAGACTCCATGAAGGTGGTATGAGGGCCCGACGTCCACAGGTGGGGGTTGTGCTTACAGCCCAACACCGTTCAGGATGTTTGGCATTTGCCAGAGAACACCAGGATTGGCATATTCGCCACTGGTGCCCTGTGCTCTTCACAGATGAAAGCAGGTTCACACTGAGCACATGTGACAGACGTGACAGAGTCTGGAGACGCCGTGGAGAACGTTCTGCCGCCTGCATCATCCTCCAGCATTACCGGTTTGGCGGTGGGTCCGGTGTGGGGTGGCATTTCTTTGGGGGGCCGCACAGCCCTCCATGTGCTTGCCAGAGGTAGCATGACTGCCATTAGGTACCGAGATGAGATCCTCAGACCCCTTTTGAGTCCATATGCTGGTGCAGTTGGCCCTGGGTTCCTCCTAATGCAAGACAATGCTAGACCTCATGTGGCTGGGGTGTGTCAGCAGTTCCTGCAAGAGGAAGGCATTGATGCTATGGACCGGCCCGCCCGTTCCCCAGACCTGAATCCGATTGAGCACATTTGGGACATCATGTTTCTCTCCATCCACCAACGCCACGTTGCACCACAGACTGTCCAGGAGTTAGCGGATGCTTCAGTCCAGGTCTGGGAGGACATCCCTCAGGAGACCATCCGCAACCAGGAGCATGCCCAGGCGTTGTAGGGAGGTCATACGGGCACGTGGAGGCCACACACACACACACACTACTGAGCCTCATTGTGACTTGTTTAAGGACATTACATGAACGTTGGATCAGCCTAGATATATATATATAGATATCAGACTCCATATCCAGACCTCCATGGGTTGATAAATTGGATTTCCATTGAGAATTTTTGTGTGATTTTGTTGTCAGCACATTCAGCTATGTAAAGACGGAAGTATGTCATACGATTAGTTCATTCATTCAGATCTAGGATGTGTAATCTTAGTGTTCCCTTTAATTTTTGGAGCAGTGTATATACATATAGAGAGGGATAGATATTTTAACCCCTTCAGGACCGGGATTTTGATACTAACGTGTCGCTAAAGGACCGGAGCCGTTTCTGTGTTTTTGCCATGTCTTTCTTCAACTGTAATTTCTCTCTTATCAATTGGTGCACCCACACAAATCATATATTGTTTTTTTTAGGACAAGTAGGGCTTTCATTTGAAACCATATTAAGCTGGGTAGTACATTGTTTTGTTTGAAATAAACTGGAAAAAGTGGGGAAAAAATGAAAAAAACGCATTTTTATACATACAAATTGTACACACATTGAACCAATGGGAAAAAATTATCCCAAATATATTCATTAAGTTGTCCTGATTTGGAAGCCACCCAACATGGCCAGGATTTTCATCTATTTTGACCAGTATAGGGGAAAATATTGCAAGGCATGCATCGCGTTTTTGAAATGTAATTTTTTTCAAATTTGCCATGGTTGTCTAATAACTGCAATAGTTGTCACAGATACTGATTATCCCCCCAAAATTATATGTTTATGAAAAGTAGATAAGTCAAGGTGTACAACTAGGGTCATTTTGACACTTTTCAAACAGGGATTTTATCGCCAATTGCTGCCAAATTTTGAGGTATTTTTATATTTTTTTGGTTTTTTTGCATATGTTGCAATGTTGCTTTAGATTTTAGATTATATTTTGTATAGAATATGTGCAACTGCAGAAACACCAAATTGTGTTCACCAACATCCCCCGGTTCCAACAAGGCCTCACATGCATGGTTCATGCATTTTTTGAGGAAGCTATGAGGGCAAAACTGGAACATGCGCATTTTCGTTTTCACATTTGGAATTTTCAGAAATTGGTTTCCTGGGCTCATATCCCATTTGGGACATTTTGGAAGCCCCCCGCTGTAAATTACCCCATAAAAGTATATATTTATGAACAGTAGACAAGTCAAGGTGTTCAACTAGGGTAGTTTTGACAGTTTTCAGCTAGCCATTTCTTAACTGATGTCTGCCAAACTTCACAGGGAAATTATTTTACTGCTTTTTTAACGCATACATTTCAATGTTGCACTGAATTTCTTGCACACCATAAGTGCAACAGTGGAAGAAAACACCACATTTTGTTCACCAAGATCCCCTGATTCCAACAAGGCCTCACATGCATGGTTCATGCATTTTTTGAGGAAGCTATGAGGGCAAAACTGGAACATGTGCATTTACATTTTTTTAAATATTTTTTTTATCAGATTACTTGTAAGTGACAGGTTTAGGCCGCTGACATCAATCAGGGAGACCGATCAATAATCAGCGACTTAAAATGTCACCGACAAGTGATCAGGTAATAATTATGATTATTTCATTTATTAATAATTTGTGTTTTTTCATAATTACCCTAGATGACCCCTCTCTCTTTGTAGAGCAGGGTCATCCGTGGGCTGCCATAATGATCCGATCACTCCTATTGGCCAGGAGCGATCTGATCAGTCCAGCCCAGCATTTCACCTGGAAGCACCCTGGACTTTCGGGTCAGTGCTGTTATTTTTTTTATTTATTATTATTATTATTATTTTATTCATTTTTTTAAATTTATTTTTTAATTTTTTTTTATTATTATTATTATTATTTTTTTTTACATTTTTTTTAACTCTTTCAATGCTGATGCTCCATTGAAGCACAGCATTGACTGATATTTAGTCCCCACAAGCTTGTGGGGACTAATATTAACCCCTGCAATGCTGCGATGCGGGTCATACACAATCGCAGCATTGAAGGGGTTAATTGAGGAAGAGGGGGGGTAGGGGTTAACTGAGGAAGGGTGGGGGACCAAAGAACCCTGTCTCCCTGTCCCTGAAGCTGCCTCTGGCAGCTGGGACACAATCTCCAATAGACTGGAGATTGTAGGGGAGGAGTCTCTTGGATCAGTCCTACAGGACTGATCAGAGGACTTCTGGGGGGTCGTTTTTGCTGTTGCTGGTCTGCCTGGGCTTCCAGGCAGACCACCAGCAGCAGAGCCCCCTACAAAACGGGAATTAACCCCTTCAATGCAGCAATCGCGGCATTCAATGCCGCGATCGCGGTATTGAAGGGGTTAACGCTGCACTGACGCTCTCATGGAGCGATCAGGCAGCAGAGGGGTGTTGGATCAGGTCCCCACACTTGTGTGGGGACCCATTCAACACCCCCCCTTCCCTGAAGCTGCCTGTGGCAGCTGAAACCGTGATTGCAGATCTTTCCGAACGTTTGGGTCTGATCTGGACCAAGCCAACTTGGACTATCATTATAACAGACGCCAGTTTATCCGGTTGGGGAGCCACGATGGTCAAATAAATCTGTCAAGGTTTTTGGTCCACCCAGGAGCGTCACCTTCATATCAACATGCTGGCGCTCCTTTCTTGGCAGTCAAGTCTGCGGGGAAGGCAATCAGAATTGTTTCAGACAATCGCACAGTGGTGGCCTTCCTGAACAAGCAGGGAAGCACGAGAAGTCTTCTTGGTCAGTTGGGAAATCTTCAGAGGATTGGGAGGTGGGCCAAACTCCATCTCTCTCTCCTTTCGGCAGTGTTCATCCATGGGAAAGAGAACATCGCTGCAGATTTCCTCAGCGGAACATCTGTTCTTCTTGGAGAGTGGAGCCTGAACCATGCAACTTTTCTACAGATCACAAAGGTCTGGGGGACTCCAGTGATCGACCTCATGGCTACGGCAGCCAACAATAAGCTGCCTCTATTGTATTCCCTGTCTGCAACAGGTCATCCCTTAGCTCACATTTGGGACTTCGATCTGAGTTACATTTTCCCTCCTCTTCCTCTCATCACCAGAGTTATCCGAAAGATCAAGAGGGACAGGTGTCGGGGGATTCTGATCCCGACTGGCCCAAAATGATTTGGTATCTGGAGTCGATCCGTCTGTCCATAGAGCTCCCAATGTAATTGGAGTTCAAGCCGGACCTGCTTCATCAAGAGCCTGTCCTCCGCTCAAATCCTGCCTACTTCAGTTTGTCAGCCTGGCTCCTGAGAGGGAAAGATTGATTAAGGCTGGTCTCTCTGAAGAGGTTACTGAGACCCTGATGAAAAGCCAGAAGCCGGTTACCAATCTCCGGTATGGTAAGATCTGCAAGTCCTTCTCCTCTTGGTGTATCGTGACGGATTCTACAATGTTTATGCTTCGGGGAGTTCGGATTCCTGGCCACTAAAAGGAAACAAAGTCACGCAAAAGTTCTGGTAAAGCCCCACCCCTAACCCACACCGATCCCTCGTGTAACAGGGGGTAAAATAGGTTAAGAGACAATATGATTATATTGGTAAATATATTGGTTAAATATTGCATGCTCTGGGGAATATGTCCTATATTTACCAATATATTATGCAATATAATTTTATATTATATTGGTTAATATTTTGGTAAATATATTAGGAATATATTATATCGGTTAATATATTGGTAAATATATTATATGATATTGGAAATCTATTACATTACATTATATTAGTTAACATATCAGTAAATATATCAGGAAAATATTTGCTCGATTATAAGACTAGGTTTTTTTCAGAGCAAATGCCGGCACTTCCACCAGGGCTTCTATCACAGAGCGCCGGCCAAAGTGTGGGCAGCAGTGGAGGTTGTCTATGTGCACCGCGCATACCTTCCCCGGCTGCCAGAGAGGAGCGCTGCGGAGAATTCTCTTCTCTGGCAGCTGGCAACGCCTGCTACTGCTGGCACTTCCGCTAGGGGCTTCTATGACGGGGCACCAAGGTCACATGATCTTCCGGTGCTCAGTCATAGCCGGCCGGCCACTAGACACCAGGGAGTTGGAAGCAGTGGTAAGTCGGGGGGGGGGGGGGGTGTTTTATGGGGGGGTGTTATATAAGGCTTTTCTGGAGGTCCCATGATATTCCTTTTAACCCCCTTTATGCCACTCTGCCTCCAGAAATGCCTTATACCCCCTAAATGCCACTATGTCCCATGATATGCCCCTGGCATATAGTGGTATAAGGCATTTCTGGAGGCAGAGTGGTATATAAGGGGTTAAAGGGCATTTCTGGGGGCAAATGTGCATAACTTGGGGGGCAGGTTGGCAAATAAAAGGAAATAAAAACAAAAAAGATTTTTCTCAATCATAGCTTTTATTTAATAAAAAAAATAGGTTTTACTAAATATTAATTCATGCAAACTATTTTCCTGTAGGGTCGTCTTATATTCAGTTTTTGGGGGCTTATAATCAAGCAAATACGGTATTCTATGATATTGTGAATATATTGGTAAATATATTATATTTTATTAGTTAAAATATTTCTAGTATATTATATTGTAAATATATTATATATGTTAATATATTACATTATATTATTCAATATATTAGGAGTATATTATATTAAATTGGAGATCTATTACATTATATTGTTTAATTTATTGGTAAATGTTTTATATTAGTTTAAATATTAGAAATATATTATTTAATATATTAGTAAATATATTAGGAGTATATTATATTAAATTGGGAATATATTATATGAAATTGGTTAATATATTATATTTAATTAGTTAAAATATTAATAAATATATTGCTTATATATTGTATTCTCTTGGGAATATATTACATTATATTGCTTAATATATTTCATTAGTTAAAATATTAGTTAATATATTATAAGTAAAGAGATTATAACAGAGTGTAAGAGACAGTAACATTATATTGGTAAATATATTAGGTTGAAAATATATTATATTGGTAAATATATCAGGAAAATTTTATATTCAATTGGGAATATATAACATTATATTGGTTAAAATATTAGTAAATATATTAGGAAAATATTATATTTGATTGAAAATGTTATAATAAATTGGGAATATAATTCATTATATTGGTTAATATATTGGTAAAATATAATTAAATAGTTGAAATATTAGGAAATATATTATGAATATATTATATAATATTCAAAATCTATTACATTATTGTTGTAGTCCTATCTGCTTCAGATATAATGCCAGTAGTTTAATACAACCTTGCTTTATTGCTGAACATTACTGAATAATCAGGATATTTAATGCTAACACAAATATAAGAGTATCATACCATGCTGCATCACTGCTTAACACTCACTAGCTTACAAAATGGCCACTGTGCTCCCTGACCTGTGAGGCATTACAGAGGCGGAGCCACTAGTTACAGTGAGAGGGAAAGTGAGACGCAGTATCCTACATTCCAGGTATAACAATTATATTGGCTAATATTTTGGTAAATATATTAGGAATATATAATATTATAATTGGATTATATTATATTGGTTAATATATTACATTATATTAGTTAAAATATTAGTAAATATATAAGGAATATATTATATATGAAATCTATTACGTTATTTTGGTTAATATATTTGTAATATTTTTATTAAGTTGGGAATATTACATTATATTGATAAATATATTAGGAATCAATTTTATTATATTCGGAATATATTATATTATATTGGTTAATATATTGGTAAATATTTTAGGATTATTTTTATTAAATTGGGATATATAATACATTATATTACTTAAAATATTAGTTAATATATTATGAATATATTATATAATATTCAAAATCTATTACATTATATCGGTTAATAATTTGGTAAATATATAAGGAATATATTATAATTGGTTAATATATTACATTATATAAGTTAAAATATTAGTGAATATATTTTATTATATTCGGAATATATTATATTGGTTAATATATTGGTAAATATATGAGGAATATTTTATATTAAATTGTGAATATACTAGTACATTATATGTGGCTATGAGTTAGAAGCGGGGGTCTCCACCTTCTACACAGGTAGGTAACAATTAGGGCTGCAACAACTAATCGATAAAATCGATAATAATCGATAATGAAATTCGTTGGCAACGAATTTCATTATCGATTAGTTGAATCGATTATTATCGATTATAAAATGAGGGTTTTTTCAGAGCAAACGCTCTGAAAAATCCCCCTCATTATATAATCCGTTAAGTCTGACTCACCGTCTCACAGCAGCAGCTCCTACTTACTCCCCCTCCCTGTAATCACTGTGACAACTGGCCCCGCCCCTTCCTTCTCCAGGCCAGAACCACATGGCTGTGACACTCATCTAACTGTAAGTATGTGTATATATGTGTATATATATATATATATATATATATATATATATATATATATATATAATGTGTATGTGTGTGTATATATATATATATATATATATATATATATAATGTGTATGTAATATATATATATATATATATATATTTGGGCTACTGAAAGTTAGGGGAGGTGGGGGTTAATTTAGGGGCAGTTATGGTTAGTGGGGTGTTTAGGGTTAATTTAGGGGCAGTTAGGGTTAATTTAGGGGCAGTTATGTTAATAGGGTGTTTAGGGTTAATTTAGGAGCAGCTGTGGTTAATGGGGTGTTTGGGGTTAATTTGAGGCAGTTGTGGTTAATGGTGTGTTTAGGGTTAATTTAGGGGATGCTGTGGTTGATGGGGTCTTTAGGGTTAATTTAGGGGATGCTGTGGTTAAGGGGGTGTTAAGGGTTAATTTAGGGGCAGTTATGGTTAATGGGGAGTTTAGGGTTAATTTAGGGGAATCTAAATCCTGGGGGCAGTGAAGTGACATATCTGGGGGTATAAGGCATATACAGTATATAAGGCATATGTGGGGAGGGCAGTGTGGCATGTCTGGGGAGGACGGAGTGGTGTATCAGGGTGTATAAGGCATATCTGGGGGTAGAGTGGCAAATCTGGGAGTAGAGAAGTGGCATGTCTGGGAGGCAGGGTGGCATGTCTGGGGAGGATGGAGTGGGGTATCAGGGGATATAAGGCGTATCAGGCACAGTGGCAGATGTGGGAGGCAGCGTGGAGTGGCAGATGTGGGAGGCATTGTGGAGTGGCAGATGTGGGAGGCAGCATGGCGTGGCATATGTGGGGAGGGCAGGGTGGCATGTCTGGGGGGATGGAGTGGTGTTTCAGGGGGTATAAGGCGTATCAGGCACAGTGGCATGTGGGGGGTAGAGTGGAGTGGCAGATGTGGGAGGCAGCGTGGAGTGGCAGATGTGGGAGGCAGCGTGGAGTGGCAGATGTGGGAGGCAGCGTGGTGTGGTATATGTGGGAGGCAGCGTGGAGTGGCATATGTGGGAGGCAGCGTGGAGTGGCATATGTGGGAGGCAGCGTGGAGTGGCAGATGTGGGAGGCAGCGTGGTGTGGTATATGTGGGAGGCAGCGTGGAGTGCTGTGGTAGGCAGCGTGGAGTGGCATATGTGGGAGGGCAGCATGGCATGTCTGGGAGGCAGCGTAGCAAGCCTGGGCTCAAATGTGCATATATTGGGGGGCTGGTTGGAAAATAAAGACAAGAAATGTATTATCAAAGTTTTTTTATTCTGCTGTTTGTATTTAACATCATTTGTTTAGTAAATTATTTTAAATAAATGAAAAATTTACATTCATTTTTTTTATCCGATTAATCGATTAATCGAAAAAATAATCGGCCAACTAATCGATTATTAAAATAATCGTTAGTTGCAGCCCTAGTAACAATTATTTAATATATTGGCAAATAGATTCAGAATATATTAGATTCGGAATATATTACATTATATTGGTTAATATATTGGTGAATATATTATATTCTTTAAAACCCTCAAAAACCCTTGGACTTTGCCTTCTGATGGTAGTGCCCATATCCTATAGCGCCAATTCCTCAGTACGCGTGTCTGATTTCCTGTTGATAACCTGGCTTGTTTCTTCGTTATTCCTGATTTCTGGCACTCTGACCTCGGCTAGTTCTATGACATTCCTGCTCTCTGGCATACCGACCTTTCACCCTTGAAATCCGATCAGGCTGCCATCTTTGGAAGCAGTTAGTAGTACTTCGAGAGTTTTTACTCAAAGAACAATGTAGATCCAGTTTGGTCCTTTCCACACGAAATACATACTGGGTTTGAAATGCATGCAGGTTTGAAAAGAAGCCATTGGGGTCTATTCACTAATGGGGGGGCTGTGACTTTAAGGCTTTCACTTCTTGATGGAGGAACCCAACAGTTTTTGTCAGTTGCCATAATTAGTGAAGTCATAAAGATGGAACTATAACTCTCATTTCAGTGAATAATTCTCTGCGGCAAATAATCCCAAGATCTGAAAAAAAAAATCTCCTTTATAGGGGGATTCCCTCCTCACCACCCAAGGTGCCGGTTCTTACGAGTATCAAAGTCGTCAAAACACCCCCAGATTCACTACCGGCCCCCTGATACCCTTATCGCTCTTCGTCACGGCCTGAAGCCCTTCCTATGTCATTAAACACACTTTCTATCAGTCTGGGCTGGAGAAGGAGGTTTGGAGAGTAAGTGTCTTCTGTGTGTTCTACGAAGGTCTAATTACTTATACATTCTCCTCATTGGCAGGAAAGGAACTTGGCGCTAAACAGCCTTTTAAACTTTAAATCTACTAACGATATATCATGTCACTTTTTTCAGTGGAAATCTGTATGTTTGTAGCCCTTGTAACCCACTGATAAGATCTGCATCATGTTTAATAAACGGATACATTATCGTTTTTTGTAGTTTTTAATGTAAAATATTCCAAGTACAATGATAATCATTTCAAGAATAATAAAATACAAGAAGGGGTGAAAATGGTTCCATTGGTAGAATTAGTGAAACTTCTCCACACGGGACAATAATACAGTTCATAACTTGTGCAGAAAACCCTGAAATGCAAACCGCCAGCAGCGTGAGTTAAAGATGCCGCGTCGCCCGCCGCAGGTATACACAGTGCTTTTTATGATAGTACCTAAAGCATCGCTGGGAGTTTACGCTCGGCTGAGCGCTGTGGAAGCCCCGATCAGCCTGAGGGGTGGGATGACTAAAGAAAGCCCTGCATATTTTATTTAATGTGAGTAGCTTGAAATGTATGCCCCAATTGAAATAGACATGATACAGGGGAAGCCTGCCAGGGTTGGCCCTGTATCATGCCTATGTAATGTTTGTACCTGGAAAACCTGTTTATGCTTAATATATAGGTTGGCCCAGTATCATGCACATTTCAAGCAGGTTTAATGAAACACTGTTTATTCAATTATGGGACATTTGTGTTTTTATAACCTAATTCACTAGCCCTGTATAATAAATAAGTCAATGTGCAGGGATACTAAAGAAGTCTCACTGACTTAATTATACACTACACAGGGCCAGACCTTCATCCTTAAGTGAAGAAGCTGAAACCACAGCTCTCATCACCTCTCCCTTTCGTCTTCAGTGTTTTACATATATACCAGTGCTAACCCTTCAACAAGCATAGTGAAAGAAGTCACGTGGATTTTCTGAAAATATTTTCTACGCGTAATGCAAGGCTAGCCTCAACAAGAATGACTGAACCAGCCCTGCATTAGGCATATTTAATGCAGTTTTCCTGGGTATGATTCATGCAGGAGCATCTCAGTAGGGCTGGCCCTGCACCATGATTAGTAAAATTGACAAGATCGCATTCAGGAAAGCCATGTTTAATATGCATGATCCAAGGCCAACCCTGGCAAGCTTCCCCTGCATCATGCATATTTAACATGGCTTTCCTGAATGCTGCCTTGCCAGTTTAACCAACCATGGTGCAGGGCCAACCCTACTGAGCAGATCCTGCATAATAAATCAATAAGCAGAAATGGGCGTAAAGAAGACCGTCAACCCCATAAAGTGCTACTCCTGCCATGTGTATGTTTAACATGCATTCTCTTTTAAAGGGATCACTCAGTGCTGCGGGGAGCTCATACTTGCTACGTTTAGTGTCAACTCAGCGACTTGAAGCGCTTCATCTTATGGCAGACAGAAGAGAACGGCTTTTATTCTCTGAGCCATAACTATCAGGTATGAGAAAAGATCACTTAAAACATGTTGCCAACTTTTCATAATACCCGGTGCAGGGTCAGGGTTTCTATAGCCAGATCCCCTAATAGGTTCTGCATAGGGAATAAACCCCGGACGGCCAGCAGACATCACAGATTTAATTATCCTGGGACTGCTATATTGTCTACAGCCTTTATCTAAAACTCCCAGAATCCTCAGCCAGAATTGGGGGAGCTCGAGGTTTTAGGAACCTTGGTTGTTTTTCAGCTATAGATAATCAGTGCAAATGACCCCCCCCCCCCCGTCTAGCAGGTCACTGACCCAGACTTTGCACATTATGGCTTTAAAGACAAAAATACTATAAAGGCAGTAATTCCAGAATATTGTGACGGTGAAATATTTGCTCCCATCCCCAGGTTACCGCTGCAGTGTGTGGGACGTAGCAGTCACGTCCAGCGGGGGTCCAGAGAATTTCAGTATCTTCCACATCCAACTACTGCAGGGGGAATACACTTTTCTTCAGCCTGAGATGAAGTTCAAACGCTTGGAACGACCCAAAGCTCCCCCCCCCGATGGTTGCAGTAAAGGTGCAGTAAAGTTCACGTTTAATCCGAGTCTGAATCCAATTCTTCATCTACGAGTGGAAAAAAGTGTATCATGAGACATGTTTGTACATTCATATGCATTCTTTAAATCTGACCCTTATTCTATTTACCTTAGGGAGAAGCTGCAGCTCACTGGCAGTAAGTATAAGACGTGTCACATTAAGGTGCATTTGATGGCTGGAGTGCCCCCTTTAACAGTTTGTCTGCCTGACTGTTCAGCGCATCGCACGTATCAGCTGTCTCTCCTGTAATATACCCTGTACTGCACTTTGTTCCCGGTGTGGATGCATTGAGGGGGATTCTGCGGGATAATTAAATCTCATCAGTTCCAGAACTGCTTTCCTTGACATCCCCCCACCATGCGCAAACAGCCCTGATGAAGATAGGATCATTGCACTGCAGCGGATGCATATCACAAAGTACTACTAGACAATGCATTAGTCCCTTTAATAATTCCAGCATAATTGCAAGAATTACTGGGACTTCCGTCTTTGAGACCAAAGTGGGGGAGTCCTATTTAATTCATTTTGTATTCTTGTTATATTATAAGCAGTGTCCCGGCTCCCTGAGCATCGCACTCCACCGTACCGTCTGATTTCTGCGCCTCCGTCTCTCCTGTGGGCTCTCCTTTCTCAAGGAACTTGGTCAAGTCGTTGAAGATCGGGTAGAAATGAAAGACGAAAAATATTGTGGCGATGAAGCCGAAGACCTGGAGAACAGAGAAGAAGGAACGTGTTGAACCCTCAATGCCAAGCGGCTCTAAGGCTGCATCGAGTGCTTTACGTCACAGTGAAGAACTGAAAGAGTTAATGAGTAAAACACGACCGTCGCCTCTGCCACATTTCATGACTCACCTTTTTCAGGAAAAGGAGCTTTCTTTAGACAGACTCTCTGGACACATTTATTTTGAATGGGTGCCGCCATCTTGTGTGTGGCAGCACCCCTCTTCCACATTGTGTTTTTAAACACTCCTAAGACCAGTCGAACGGGGCCCCTACACTTTTTTTTGGTGTTGCCAAATGGCTTGACGTGAACGAAGTTCAATTGTCACCAACTGCATGCCATCAAGGGGTTAATACTCTCTAGGGGGTGATTAAATCACACAGATTGAAGGTTAATAAAGAAAACGTATAACATTATTACAGACGTTCGTTAGATTACAACTCTCACCATCCCCAGCATAAATCGGCGAGTATGAACGGCATGCTGCCACTTACTGCGGCTGCTTTGGAAGCTCCACGCGTAAATTTAGAAACCACAAAGTATATGATGGCAGCGGAGACGCACTGGATAAAGTCCTGTTACAAGAACCTTGGACCCTCTCTGTAAAATGAAACCTCCTTCCAAGCCTCTAGTTTCACATTATGGCCTCCTAGAAATTTCAATGTATAGCAGCTCCCCCGAGCAATCGTATACGTTTACACACAGTCTCCAGACTCGGCTGGAACCCACCAGGCTGGCGAACAAATATAACGGTGAGGGAGGGACCTGGCCGGCGGAGAACATATATAGCGGCGGGTGAGGGAAGGAGTCACAAAAAGCCATAAAAAAAAAGCCATAAAAAGCTGTAGAGAAAGGACACCGATTTCTCATATCTGTGCAACTCACAGGTTTAGAGAATAAAGCCCACCGGCAGGTAAAGCCTGTAGAAGGTTAGTGAATTTAGTGAAAGAGGTAGCCGCAGATACAAGGAGGATACACGGCAGTTACATAGAAAGAAGACCCAGCAAGATAACTTTCTAAGACTTGCATCGCTCGGGGAGGAAAAAAACAACAGACGCTTTGTGACAAAAGTTACGCAATCAGCAGGAACGTTCCACTGGTCGCTAGGACAACTGCACCACCACTGAACCCATACACTGTGCTCATCACACACTGTGCATGCACACGCGTTTACACGCTCGCCGGTGTTATATATGAGAGGTTTAAAGCAGGGAAGCTGGATTTGCTTCACTGCGGCCCATCTTTCTGGCACATTAGCCTTGTTCACTGGACAGGTACGGCAGACTCTCGGTCGAATGGTCTACGGCACCTCCCTGGTGTTGGGACCCGCATTTAGCTGAGGAGGAACAGCTGGTACACCAATGGCACTCAGAGAAGAACTCTATAGAGCTTTTCACAGAAATGCCACAAACTATCCTCAAAAATAACTAAGAATAAATAAATCTCTTATTCATACGATCTGTGGGGGAGAGAAGGGGGGGGCTGGTTCTTCGCTCAGCTTAGTCTTGGACCTTAATCTATAGATACATTTAGAAACTGGGGATTAAAAGAGAAGCGCACACTCACCATGGCGGGCCAGGAGAACTTTTGATGGAGTTTGGTGACGTAGAGGAACGTGAGGGACCCGGTCATCAGGCTCTCGATAGGGACGATGGACACAGACAATCCACTGCAAGAAACTCCAGCGAAGGCAACGACCACCGAGACCTTACAGATTATCACCGGAATAAAACACATTGCGATTATTTGTTAAAACAACGATTCTAACATTGCCAGGTAGTCTGAGCATTACAAGAGTTAAAGTCTCACTAGCATTTTCCCCATAAAGTACTATCATGTCATACAGCCCCGCAAAGATCTTTGTATCTTATATTGCACCCCGATATCCAATGCATCCCCCCACACAGACTGTACACCCAGCGCAGGCTGCCAGGCTCACCAGCCGTGTAAGTTTGACTTCCCCCGGGGTACTTTTCATATATTTATTTGACATCCAGGTGCAGCATTTTGCCACTGAAAGCAGGCAGCTACCGTAGGGCAAGAGCAGGAATCTGCATGAGGCTTTACCGGCTAACAATCATGACCCATGCACTACACATTATCATTACGGCACTGTGTATAAACTGTTCGAACACCAAATAAATGACACGGAGGCACATTGGATTTAGAATTGGCCACGGCATTTATTTACTAAATGCCGCGACATTGTTTATTACTTCAAATTAAACAGTATTAAAGAAATGTACACGTCTTAAAATTCTGAATTTAAAACTGAACCGACCATAACTTAATGGTCCTATTGACGACACCAGCCCCGCCAGATACCACCGGTCGTTGTAAAACTCAGGACACGATGGGTCGGGGCAATAAACACCTTGAATGTAGAAAACCTGTATGGGCATCACTCTAACATCTAACATCTAACACAACATGAATGTATGCCCATACCACAAACTAGATCAAGGTCTAAGGACCTCTGGATCACTCCGCCAGATCCCAACGCAATTTAATGCAGCATTCCTCCGCTGAACTCCTAGACTCGGGGAGGGAGGGCGGGAATCTTCTCTCCTCTGTATATCAGTTTGAAATAATAAATATGGTTATTTTCACATAAATTTATACAGTATATTTTCCCTCCAAAATAAATCCCACCCAGGTGATACTGAGTCGCTGACCGATGTTTGACCCCAAATCCTCCCCCAGTTCCTTCCTGAGTGCATGGCTGGGTCATGTAACCCCTTCTGCCTATACGGCTCCAGGGGTCTCTGCACGCACGTTACAAACCAGCCTCACCAGCAGCTCTTTGATGACATCACTGCGACTGCTAGAAGCCACCATCTTGGAATGTAAGGCCTAAACATAAAATAAAGACTATCGGGGTAGGATACATCGGATTTATGAGGAAAACCCCCCAAAAATTATAGTTTTATTTAAAGCTCTATATAAAGCCACTGTAGAAAACTATTAATTACAACTTTCTTTACCAAGACACTTAAAAAGGCTCAATAAAAACAAAATGATGATGGATAGATGTGACAGGACCGACCTGTACCCCGACTGGGTACGCCCGCCGAACGTTGCTTCCTTCGCCCCATGGCCACCGGGGCACCAGAGATTAACCCCTTCACTGTCTGTGGCTAGCCAAAACTGAGTTACACAGGGTGGCTATCGTCCTGAAAAGGACAATACGCGATCGTAGCAGAGAACACAGCTCTTCAGGAACCTCGGCCGTACTGTAGTATACCGAAGTATAGCAATACAGCACCCTACCGCCCTAATAAGGGCAGCACCGAGGCTTACCTCAATAACAAGACAGGACTCGTAGTGAGGTAAAACAGTCCTGTTTTTAAACAGTACAAGGGATTGAGTTACGTCCAATAGACACACAAGGGAATTGCGTCCAATAGACACAAGGGAATTACATCCTGCCCTCCTTTGCATATGACTGAGCATTAGCACTCAGCACAGTAGGGGGTCTCTACTGTAGTCTGTGTAAGGAGGGAGGGGGCAGGACATGTGGCACCTGGACAGGGTAGCAAACAAGGGGAACAAAAGCACACACCATAATCACAACATATACTGGGACATGCAGGTATCACAAACAATAATTATTACAGACGGTACCGATTAACCCGGGGCCGTCACATCTCCCCCCCATAGTCCGGCAGACCCGGCTAGACCCCTAACAGGTCGGCTTGGGGCTGTCCGGGAAAGATAGGTGGGCAGTAGGTTGTCTCTGCTCCCCAGTCTTTGGAGTGTGGCGCTCTGCACCCGGGCCCATAGTCTGTAGGGAGAAGGCTGGCACTCAGGCCCCTCCAGAAACCCATGGCATGGAGGCCTCTGTGACAGTCCCCTAGCTCGATTGCTCCTACAAAGGTAGCGCTTACCCGGCCAACGTCTGCCGCATCTCCCGGGATATCTGCCAGCCGCTGGGGAGGAGGGACAATACCCTCAGCTCCCATCATTGGAATCAGCCGCTGGGGAGCGCAGACCGTTTCTTCCGCTCCCGGGTCTGTGAGCTGCCGCTGGGGAGACTGACCAGCTGCGCCATCTCCCGAGTCCTCACTCAGCCGCTGGGGAGGAATGCCGCCTGCACCCCCTTCCTGGTGCTCCTTCTGCCGCTGGGGAGATAGGCCAGCTGCCGCATCTCCCGGGATATCTGCCAGCCACTGGGGAGGAGGGACGATACCTTCAGCTCCCATCATTGGGATCAGCCGCTGGGGAGCGAGGACCGGTTCCTCCGCTCCCGGGTCTGTGAGATGCTGCTGGGGAGACAGACCAGCTGCGCCATCTCCCGGGTCCTCACTCAGCCGCTGGGGAAGAATGCCGCCTGCACCCCCTCCCTGGTGCTCCTTCTGCCGCTGGGGAGATGGGCCGGCTGCCGCATCTCCCGGGATATCTGCCAGCCGCTGGGGAGGACGGACGATACCTTCAGCTCCCATCATTGGGATCAGCCGCTGGGGAGCGAGGACCGGTTCCTCGGCTCCCGGGTCTGTGAGCTGCCGCTGGGGAGACTGACCAGCTGCGCCATCTCCCGGGTCCTCACTCAGCCGCTGGGGAGGAATGCCACCTGCACCCCCTCCCTGGTGCTCCTTCTGCCGCTGGGGAGATGGGCCGGCTGCTGCATCTCCCTGGATATCTTTCAGCCAATGGGGAGGAACGCCAGTTGCCCTTCCTCCCATGATTGGCGACGGCTGTTGGGGAAATCCAGATGATGGGGATGTAGGCGGGGCAGGGCAGAGGTCAGCAACTTTCTGCCCAGTTGCCAGCGCTTCTGCTGGTGTGGGGAACAGTGCTGGGCAGCGGACAGCGTCACCAGCAGCATTCTGCCCTATTGCCGGTGCTTCAGCCTGAGCGAGGATTGCTGATGCAGGACAGATGTCAGCGATGGTCTCTACAGGTGCCAGCGCTTCTGCTGGTTGGTCCTCGTTAGCCGGCCGGGACACCGTGCTGGGGGATGAGCAGAGGCCAAAAGCACTCTGCCCTGTGGCCGGCTCTTCTGCCGGTCTGGCATTTTGCGGTGCTGGGCAGAGGATCGCGTTGCTCTGCCCTGGTGGGTCCCTGCTAGCAGGCGGGGACCCCTCACCGTGGGGCAGGCAGAGGCCAGCGGCACTCTGCCCCGCTGCCAGCATTTCAGCCAGAGTAGGAGGGGCGCATGGTGCTGGGCAGAGAACAGCGTCCCTCTGCCCTGTTGTCAGTGCTTCAGCTGGAACTGCAGGATCCATCGACTCCCGTGTCATGGAAAGGCCGCCTTCCAGCAGCCCTAAGCATTCCCTGTAGACTAGCCCTTCTAAGTCAGCTGCCAGGGTCAGTTCTTGGGAAAGCGGCAGCATTTCCTCGCGGTCCTTGTACAGGTCCCAGAACCTATAGCTCTCCGAACTACCAAAGTCGTCTTCTGCTTCAAAAGCTTCCCAATCTAAGCCAGGGACATAGAGGTCCTCACCTTCCGGAGAATAGTGATTTCCGGACCCCCACTCCTGCTGGGCTGCAGCCCAATATAATGCTCGGTATAGGTCCCCGAGCTCGAGCTCCTTCGCCACCAACTTCTCCAGTGTGGCTACTTCCTCCTCGGTGGGCTGCCATCTCATCCGGCGACGCCGCAGCTTAAACAGCTCCCCGAAGCGTTGTTCTGGGGTAGGCAGGTTCTTGCTTCTGCAGTTGTACCAGTTTTCCATGGCATCTTCCCACAGCTCTAGCCGAATCAGGGCTCTCCATTCCAGCCGTACTTCCTCTGGAATCGGCCCTCCCTGTATCGTCAGGGCGACCTTAACTCGAGTCTCAAAGTCCCATAACGGAGCTTCCCACTTATACTCATCAGCTCCTCGTGACGCATTCCTCTGTAGATCCAGGTCCACCTTGAACTGCCGATCCATTTCCATTACCGTCCTACAGACTGTTTCTGCAGATGGAGTGGCTCCGTAGAATGCCATCCTCCGGAGAGCGGTCACAGCCGCAGCTGCACGCAGTCTTCACCATCTGCAAGATGGCGGCGGCCCGGGAAAAAAAATAATAAAGTTTTAAAAGTTGGCTAGACGGTCTCCAGACCCTCTAGAGAACTCTGGCTCCACTTGCAGGTTGAATACAGGTACTGCATTCAACCATACAAGTCAATGGAGCCCAGCTTTCTAATCACTATGTGATTAGTAAAATATTTAAAAAATAAATAAAAAAAAAGGAAAAAAAAAAAAAAAAAAGGAAAAAAAGAAAAAGTTTAAAAAAAACATGGTAACATTTAAAAATTATTATGCTTTAGAGGAACTATCCAGTTCCAGCAAAATGTCAAAAAAAAGTCCAAAAAGAGTAAAATAAATTAAAAAAAAAACTATTATTATGAGCAAGTGCTAAAATTAGCGCTGTATCGTCCCAAAAATCCTGATGTGGAGAAATTTAAATTAAAGCATTTCAAATACCCAAGGGGTGTCTAATTTAAAAAAATGAATGGTTTGATGGGGTAAATTGGAGTGGCCGGACTCAAAGATAGGGCATAGGCACAGACTGACCGAAATGGGAAAAAAAAGCGCACTTCCAAAATGTGGCATTTTAACCTCAAACACCAGACAAACCCATACATGTGGGGTATGACTGAACTCGGGAGATGTTCCTGAACACATATTAGGGTGTTGTTTGATAGTGACGTATCCCTGGAGCTATAAATTTATACCCAAAGTACAATTTGTGTGGGAAAAAAAAAAATACTACCACAAAGTGTGGCAAAGGCTGGTGGTAGAATCTCATGCATGGAAAGGGTTAAATACTACCATTTGAAATACCTTGGGGTGTCTAGTTTTCAAAAATATATGATTTGATGGGGTAAATTGCATTGGCCGGCTTCAAAGATACCCGAAATGGCACATGGGGGGAAGAATTACCAGATTTGGAAAAAATGGTTTTGAAATAGCAAAACGCTACCTGTACTTAATGCTCCATAACGTGCAGAAAAAAGCAAAAAAACATAAAAACATTGGGTATTTCTAAACTCAGGACAAATAGTAGAATATATTTAGTAGGTTCTTTCATTAGCTTTTTTGGATGAGTAAAAGATTTTTGGGGTAAAAGTCAGAAAATGTGGGGGGTTTTTAACATTTTTCATCATATTTTATTATTTTTTTTTATGGGAAATTAGATAATATGATTAAAACAATTGTATCTGAAGAAAGCCCTTCTTGTCCTGAAAAAAACAACATATAATTTGTGTGGGTTCACTAAATGAGTGAAGAGAAAATTACATCTAAACACAAACACCGCAAAAGTGTTAAAACAGCCTCGGTCCCAATGGTACAAAAGGTAAAACACAGCCTGGTCCTTAAGGGGATTAAGGCTAAAAATGAACTACATTTTATACGAATTCAAAACCATCTGTAAATGGCAACTCTTTGTACACAGGCGCCAACAAAAAAATGTAAACTTCATTATAACCACATAAAGAACTGTTTTAGACACTCAGTTTTAGCATCAGGATGTTGGAACCCCCCCCCCCAACTCATGAAATTCCCCAAATCAATCCTAAAAGATAAATTTTCAAATGTATTTGAGAATGAACAATTTAAATTTTATTTTAAACGTGTGAAATTAATAAAAACCGTGTCTTTTTACGTACGTAAAATCAAATCCATCACTACCGGCAACTGCATAAAATGGAAACCTGGAATCCTTTAATAACTCTCGAGCGTACCGGTTTTGACTTTTGGGTTAGTAACAACCTAATTTGAAAAGTTTGAATTGAAGAATTTTTCGCAACAGTTTTAGAAATCCTTTAAAAACACCTTTTTCAAACAAACATATATTAAACAAACATATATTAAGGAAAGGAAAAACATTTAAATACCTCATCAATTTGCCGTGCGACTGAAAATAAAAACCATGTTCAGTTGATTAAAATGATGTCATAAGTATTTTTCCCCCCAATAATTTTTTTAAATACACTTTATTGTAGACAAACATTTCAAACTCATAAGAAAGCCATAACTATCCGTACAGCATTCACGTACAGGACGGACGGCATCTAATCACAATGTTTTATACACTTGGGTTATCAAGAGCTTCGACATGTCAAATATACCCGAGAAATATTTCACTTAAATAAAAACATTATAAGAAATCCACCATCATTTCAGTTCGATTTTCCCGGCTAACAGCTGAGACCACAAAATCACTTCAACATATCTCAAACTGCTTATTGTCAAACAGTGACATTACCAAAGACAAATGATATATATATTTCTTAAAAAAAAAAATGCAAGATTAAAATTAATTGAAAATGAAAAAGGTAAAGAAAAAAACAAAAACTTGAAATAAGGATTTAAAAAACAAATGTTTTACACAGTTATTGGACCCATTTGTATTCATGCAGTAGAGACAAAAACATTATTAAGTGGTTAATAAATAAATAATAATTGAACCCCTGCCTTTGCACCGGTCCCTTCCTTACACCACTTCAACAGAAACTGAATAAAATGTTTTACTCGCACGGACAGAAGTCATTTTTGGAATTGTACACATAAAACCATATATTATGTACACAGTATCTGGGCTCCTGGGAGAGAACCATTAGCCCCAAGAGACGTTTCATTGCCTCTCAGCCATAACGGCAATTAACGTTGACTTAATAGACGCCGATCAATACGTTTACCAATGACTACTATCTCCAGCGTAAAGAACACCCGTCCTCCAACACCGGGACAAAAACGTGGCAAACAATGGCCGTCCCACTGAACTGAAAAGTCATTTTAATAGATGCGATTCCTTTACAGGCTGGAATAACATTTATTTTAAGCACATCGCATGACATCACATCGCATGACATCACACCAGACAAAAAAAGAAAAAAAGCATTTTACTTACCAATACGTGACGAGTCAATAAACCGCCGCCAAGCAGAAGCCATGGGATCCACCTGCACAAATCAAACGCTAATTTACTGCCCTGTAATCTGGTTTTTTTAGTAACACATTTGGGTATTCGCAGTTACAAAAGACGCAAAGTTTAAAAAACATTAAAGCACTTGGATTTTTGAACACCGATGAGAAGAAAAAATAAACTCAAAGGAAATAAAACAGAAAGAATCAGAAAATACATTTCAGACTTTTGTCTTACAAACAATACATTCCCCAAACCAATTACTGAAGATTTTAGATATTTGGGGGGAAAAATCAAACATTCTGAAACAGAACATAATCGTCGTTTGGTTAAAACAGAGACCAGATTTAGTAGGAATTTCTTTTAAATTTTAACATTTTAGACACAGTTTAAGCGCAAATTTCAACTCACGTCTCTTATTAGAAACACCTGTATTGTTATTATTTATTTCATATAGCGCCATCACATTCCGCTGTGTTGTACAATGGGTAAACAGGACATCATTAGGTTTGAAAGAAGAGGTAAAACGGGCTCCTGCTCCAAGAGCTTACAATCTAGGCGTAACCTGCATTATTAGTGTTTTATATAGCGCCATCACATTCCGTAGCGTTGTACAATGGGTAAACAGGATATAATTTGATTTGATAGAAGAGGTAACACGGACCCTGCTCAAAGAGCTTACAATCTAGAGGTAACCTCCATTATTAGTGTTTTATATAGCGGCATCATATTCCACGGCGTTGTACAATGGGTAACCAGGACATAATTTGATTTGAAAGAAGAGGTAAGACGGACCCTGCTCCAAGAGCTTACAATCTACAATCTAACATGCATTGTAAAAGATACGCAATTCATTTCAAATGTACAGAGATCAAATGAAAAAGTCAGACCTTAAAACACGTTTATCGGAACAGAAAACCCAATTTACGTCACACGAGTGATGTACGGATTAATAATAGATTATGTCCGACGCTGGGATTAGAATTCTGGAAACACCATTTGAAGTACCGTGTTTGTTGTTTTTACGACGTGGTGAAAGTGAACATTTTATTGGCCGTTTCGATATAAAATCGGTTTGTTTTTGATAGAGCAGGAAGATTATTTTAAAGAGCCCTGAAAATACGCCGATGAGGATTAAGAAGAACACCAACCCTTTCATCGTTTTATGCATTCATCATGAACCCAAATCGTAGAAAATGCAGACATTGTGGTTACCAAAACCCACCACAATGTTTAAAACCACTTTTAGACCACACATTTTTCTTTAAAACACCAGAATTTCACACTTATTCAAAAACCTTGGTTTAGAAAGCAGTTACAGACACAATTTTCAGACGCACGAGCGGCATTTTATCCCATGACACGTACGAGGTATACAAGCCAACACATGGGATTTAGATTAGGACGCGAACAATCGTTGGAAGGAACGGAAACGTCAATCTTTTAGAGATTTGGTTTTGAAAGAAAGTCACATAATATGTTTTTCAGATGCTCTTGAACACAAATTCTACCCTTTAAATTATGTCATCAACTCTTGGAAACGTCATTTTAGACATAAAGGTTTTCCTTTTTGAATTTCAATAAAATTTTTTGCAGAGAATACAATTTGGCGGCTGTTTGAGAAATGTACATTGCGGATTAGTAAGGAGTTGTTGAAATCACAGTTTTCAAAATAAGGTAACATTTGGATTTGCTTAGATTAGTAAAAACACACATTTTAGACGCCAGTTAACCACTTGGATTATTATATATAATCATTTCACATTTCACCATGGATTAGAAAGCAGTTTTAGACACTATTTGGAGCACCATTTTTCCTATCACACTACGAGGTATAAAAGTCAACACATCGGGTTTAGATCAGGACGCGAACCATTGTTTCAATCTATAGAAATGTCAATCTTTTAGACATTTGGTTTGCGAAAGGAAGTCACATTATACATTTTTTATATGTTCTTGAACACAAATTCTAGCTAGAAATCATCAAAGCACAGAAAAGATTGAAAACGTAACATTTTAAAGCAGGAAATTTTCCTTACAAACAGGTTTAAAAATTCAATCAAAAAATATAAATATCAAGACCAGATTTTAGACAGACATAAAATAATCACTCAAAATGCAGTTTTATAACATTGAGATTGGAAGAAATATGCTTATGAAAAAGATATTATACATAATACACAGTATTATAAACACAGCTGACCCAAACATGCGTTTATTCATCACTATTCTGGGACAAAAAGAACAGATCGAAGTAGATTTTAAGCAAACGGAGAACAGAAAGCTCAATTGAAATATTTAAATAATGTCATACAAATACAAACCCGATACAAAAACACACAAATAAAATGAACGTGTAAATATTTGAACGATGTCATACTAACAGAAAAGTACCCAATACAAAGCACACAAATAAAATTAACGTGCAAATACTTGAACGATGTCATACTAATAGAAAAGTACCCAATACAAAACACACAAATAAAACGAACGTGTAAATATGTGAACGATGTCATAATAATAGAAAAGTACCCAATACAAAACACACAAAACGAACGTGTAAATATTTGAAAGATGTCATACTAGTAGAAAAGTACCCAATACAAAACACACAAATAAAATGAACGTGTAAATATTTGAATGATGTCATACTAATAGAAAATTACCCAATACAAAACACACAAATAAAATGAACATGTAAATATTTGAATGATGTCATACTAATAGAAAAGTACCCAATACAAAGCACACAAATAAAATGAACATGTAAATATTTGAATGATGTAACAAATATCATGAAAGCTTAAACAGTTAAATGATGTCATACTAATACAAAACGCACAAAGTATTGCAAAAGCTTAGATGTAGAATTATTTAGGCAGTTAAGTAACGGCAAACAGCACAAACAATAACGATAACTGTGTGTATAAAACGTCCATACCTGCCCAAAGCCGTCCTTCTACGTCAGAGTAAGAATCACTCCGCATACCGGCTTTAAGACGTCTCTCTGCTTGCAGGATTTGGGCCAATTGTTTTCTATTTTCTGCCGTCTACGATACGCCTTACGGTTAAAATTTCCGTTACCTGCGGTGGGTAAAATATAAAAATCACTATTATTACGGAATTAGATGATTTAAATTGGATACCTTTACTTCAAACACTGTTCTTCACATATACAGCGTGATAACAATACTAATTCTACACATAATGTCAGGTTGCTTTTAAACCAAAAATGAACGACCATCTGATTATTATTATTATTATGAACGTTCGATTATTTATTTATTTAATTAGTGTCGCAAAATACATTTTCAAAAAAAATATGGAATTGTTTTCTCGGTGTAAGAACACAGTTTTTAAGGCAGCTGCATATGAGCCATTTGAATGTTTGTGGGAAACTATAGAATGACTCGGTCTTAATCACCCACAGTGACCCTCAAGCCTAGAAGTGTAAACATTTGACACGAACCCATAAAATCTGAAAGCCTATAAGCCGTGTTAACATGTGAAGTCGCCGTGATCCTGCCGATGACCTGGACCGACCATTCTCCTGTTTCCATTACGCTAGACTCTCCGTTGTGTAGGGCTAGGGAGTGGACGTGGCGGCTTAACGACTCTTTCTTACTGGACAAGGCTCTTGTTTCTCAGACGGAGACGGAACTGCAGCGGTATTTTCTGGATAATGCTACGCAGGGGGTGTCCCCTCTGGTGGTGTGGGAGGCTCATAAGTGCGTGCTGCGGGGTTTTTTCATACAACAGGGTGCGCGAAGGAAGAGGGCGCGCGCGCTGGAGATTGATCGGCTCACTGCGCGTATTCAGCACCTGGAATCCGCGCATAAAGACACCCTGGATGAGGGGACTTACGCGGAACTGACCTCCTTAAGGGGTCAGTTGTCGGATATTCTCAACTCTAGGTTTCGCCGGGCTTCCCTGTATAGCCAGAGGTTTTTCAGCGAACACGGCAACAAATGTGGTAAGCTGTTGGCCAAGATGATTAACCCCCTTAAGCGCAACACGCACGTTCATCGGGTTCGGACGCCTGCGGGGGATTTGTCCCCCTACCCCTCTAAGATTGTGGACGCGTTTCACGCCTACTATTCCTCCCTTTATGGCTTGTCTCAGGCTTTGGATGCTCATGCCCGTCACGATAAGCGGGTCCGTATTGACCGTTATCTGGCGGCACACGGTGTGCGCAAGCTTACCCGCGAACAGGCGGATTCCATGGAGGAGCCGTTCTCGGCTGCGGAGCTTTCCGCGGCTCTGAAGGCTACGCAGCGAGGTAAGTGTCCGGGCCCGGACGGTTTGCCCTTGGGGTACTACCGTACCTTCTCGAAGCACCTTTTCCCTCACCTGCTTGCTGCTCTCAATGCCATACGTGAGGGACTTCAGTTCCCTTCCCAGTCGTTGGCGGCTACGATCACGGTTATTCCGAAGGAAGGCAAGGATCCTGGTTTGTGTCAGAGCTACCAGCCCATCTCGCTCCTCAATGCCCATTTAAAGCTTTTTGCCAAAATGTTGGCGTTGCACTTGGCTCGTTTCCTCCCGCTGCTGATCCACCCCGATCAAGCAGGTTTTATCCCTCGACGTGAGGCGCGGGATAACACGATTAGGCTTCTCTCCGTGATACACAAGGCACGGGTGGAGGCACGCCAAATTTTATTCTGGAGGCTGTCCGCTCTGACCCGAACATATTGGGGTTGCAGGAGGGTGGTAGGCATCATAAGGTAGCGGCGTACGCGGATGACCTCCTGTTTATCGTTGACCGCCCCGGTGTTACGCTTCCGAATATTCTTGAGGCATTTCGCCTCTACGGCGAGCTGTCTAACCTCAAATTAAATTACTCGAAATCCGAGATTTTGAATATTACCCTGCCCCCTAGTTTGGCGGCTGCGCTCATGCCTAGCTTCCCCTTCAAGTGGTGCCCAGAGAAGCTGAAGTATTTGGGGATCTGGCTGACTGCTGACCCCGCTCGTCTTTACCATGCCAACTTTGCACCTCTGCTCGCCGTCCTGTCGGGGGATCTGCGGCGGTGGATGCCGCTGTTCCTCTCCCGGATGGGCCGGGTGAATGTTGTTAAGATGAACCTTTTGCCCCGGGTGTTGTACCTGTTCCAAACGCTGCCCATCCGGATACCGCGGGAGTTTTTCCAGGTTCTTCGGTCCCTGGTGTCTAAGTTTGTCTGGGGTAATAAGAGCCCTCGGCAGCGGTTCTCCCAGCTTACGAGACCTAAATCTGCGGGTGGTCTTGCCTTGCCTGACTTTCATGGGTACTACCGGGCTGCCCACTTGCTTCGCGTCTTGGAGTGGCACGCCTTGGGTCCTCTCGCTAAGCCGTGGGTCGACCTGGAGCTTGGTGAGTTGCGGGGCTGTGTGTATCATGCCTTGTGGGGCCCAAGCGGCAGCCACGGCGGCATTTCGCACCCTTTTATTCTGGCGACTCTGGCGGTTTGGAGGGGGGTGGGCCGACGGGCCCGTCTCTCTACTGCTCCGTCGCCCTTGTTGCCCCTTTGCAGGAACCCGGACTTTGCGCCGGGACGCGGGGAGGGTCGATTGGATTTTCTTGGGGTTCCTGCCCCTGTTCGGGCTCGGGCGCTCCTGGGGGAGGGTGGGATTCTGCCCTTGGGTTCGTTGATAACGGGTCGCGTTCCTACGTGGTCGGAGCGCTTCACATATCACCAAATTCGGCACTACCTTTCTACCTTACCACGGGGGGACCATCTTCACCGGCTCTTAACGGGCTTCGAGGCCTTGTGCACAAGGGCTCACCCACCGGAGAGGGCCATCTCCCTGCTCTACTCTTTTCTTTTGACTGCGACTTCCACGACACGACCGCCCTTCTGCACGACCTGGGAAGCCACCTGTGACACTCAACTCTCCGACAGGGACTGGGACAAGATATTCATCTTTACCCATAAGAGCTCTAAAGCGACTAAGACGCAGGACACTAATTATAAGCTGTTGACGAACTGGTACAGGACGCCGCAGAGGCTCCATAGAATGTTCCCGGGTACCTCTGATAGGTGTTGGAGGTGCGGTGGGGACGTGGGCACGATGTTGCACATATGGTGGTCATGCCCCTTGTTACAGCCCTATTGGGAGGAGGTCCACCGGGTGATCTCGGAGCTCTCGGATTCCCCTCCTCCGTTCCGGCCGCTGCCCATGCTTCTGCACCACACTTCCCACTCGATCTCACATTACAAGCGGTCGGTGGTCCGACATCTCCTTGACGCTGCTAAAAGTCTCATCCCACTGCATTGGAAACAACCTCACCCTCCCTCTCGCCGCGACTGGGTGGCGAGGGTGGAGGAGATCAGGCGGATTGAGGATCTCTCCGCCTCGACCCCGAAACTTAGGGAGGCCTATACGGCCACATGGTTCTACTGGTTGTCCTCTGTTGTGGGGCGTGATGCGTAGTTGCCCTGCTTTGCCCTGTATTGCCAGGTTGCTCGATTGTTCAATGCTTTTTCCTGGTTTGCGGGCTGGCTTCCTGGCCTTATTGATCTGTGTATTCCATTTTTGCCACTGGTCTTGTTTTTTGTTTTCATACCGCAAATTGCTACCTGATGTTGGCCGGCTTATGTACTGGTTTTGTATCTGGATCTGTGTTTCTGTACATCATTGTCTCATGCCGGGGTGATTTGTTTCCCCCGTATTCCTTCCCTCCCTCTTTTTCCTTTCTGTATCCCTATCCCCTCCCTAATATATGTTTGGAAAATTGAATAAAAATTGATTTTGAAAAAAAAACATGTGAAGTCCGTCTGACAGCCAAACTGAAACGCCTCCTCCGCTCTTTGTGCCCTCTGGTGTCAGCCGCGAGCCAAAATAATAAGCGCCATAGACAGGTCACGTCATCAAATACAAACACAAACACATACATGTCATCAAATACAAACACATACACGTCATCTAATATAAACACATACACGTCATCTAATATAAACACATACATGTCATCAAATACAAACACATACAAACCTCACAATCCCCAGAAATCCCACATCACGTTGTCCTTGCGATAAAATGCTCGACTAGAAAACCTGAGCGTGGCCAACTTATTCTTGCCCCAAAAAAACCTCTAAAGAAGGGCTCCACAAACCACGGAGGAGGAACCATTGGGGATCAGGCACCCTATGTTTTCCTTGCGGTGAAGCAGGTGGTGGTACGAAGCACCCAGTGGTGTCACGTAGCGCATGTTGTGTGACCCTGCGGGGTAGCGTCCCGGCACTCGCTTAACCGCAACTCCAAAGGAGAGCACAGGGTGCCGGATAGAAGACTTCGAAAGAATTGGATCTTTGGCAGTGACACTAAAACACAAAAAGCCTGAGTCTTTTGCCCCAATAAACATCCTTTAACTTACTGCCAGGGGGGTAATCTATAAAAACATAATTCGGAGGGGGGGGCAAGACTCCTAAATATTTTGGACATCAACATTCAGATTCCAGGGTGCTGCTGAAATGACCAACAAACTCAACAGTGAATACCATTCTAGAAATCACATAAAATAAAATCTCAGAGTCACGCTGTACGGCCATATATTGCTTGGAAACGCAACTACGTCAAAGTCTCCATCCTATATAAACCTTCACGGCTATATCGCCTACCAAGAAGTGGTCCTTAAAGGCCACCAGATGGTTTTCTAGCCAACGTGGATGAACCAGGGGCAGGTGGGTGAGAATCAGGATCACTCAGCGTGACTTTTCATTCTAGGAAAATACAGTTGCAGATGTTCCAAAGGAATGCCCAAGGATTCCACACGAAGCAGGATGACATCCAGATGTTGCTGATCTAAATGGCCGCGTCACAGAACACTGAAAAATACCCCTCGTCTTATAATCAGACCTAAAATAGGTCTGACTATGAGACTAAGATCCAGATCCCCAGAAGCGATGCAGGAGACCTGAATCCTCCTGTCTCCACCCCCCCACCCCCCCAAACTTACCGGTGCTTCGGACTCCCGGTGTGTTGTCCAGGCAGCGTGTGATGTCTACGCGATTCGCATAGGCAACTTCCGCTGCAGCCGGAAGGAAGTGCGGTTAGCAGCGGGGGTTATCTGCCTCCATCGCACAGACCTTCCCCGGCTGTCAGAGATCAGAGTTCCTCTCACCGGGGAATTCTCTCTGAAATGCCTTTTAACCCCCTAAATGCCAGAGTGGCATGTAGGGGTATAGGGCATTTCTGGAGGCAGAGTGGCATAAAGAGGGTTAAAAGGCATATCATGGGGCACAGTGGCATATAGGGGTTTAAGGCATATCATGGGGCACAGTGGCATATAGGGGTTTAAGGCATATCATGGGGCAGAGTGACAAGCCTGGGGGCAGATGTGCATAACTGGCAGGTTGGAAAATAAAAGGAATATTTTTCTCAATCATAGCTATCATTATCATTTACTGGTCAAACTTTTTTCCTATAGGGTCGTCTTATACTCAGGCTTCTTCTTTTTTACCCTAAATTAATATTCAGATTTGGGGGGGGCGTCTTATAATCGAGCAAATACGGTACTAGCAAGCAGCAGATGTCAGGGACCCCTCAGATTCCATGAAGACTATAATGCCTACGATCCCAACATAAACTTACAGCTGAGCTACTTTCACACAAACATCCAATTCGTAGACATAACCATTTACATGAAGAACAAGTCCATCCACACATTACTCAACCACAAACCTTCCCCAAACACCACAGACATCCCCAAAACCCAGCCGCCAGATATCATCGCATGCGTTCGGATTCTACAGACCGGGATAAACATCTTCAGAACCTCAGGAAACGGTGGTTTCCGTATAAAAATCACAGAAAGCCTTCAATATCCCCAGAGAAAATCTCCTGACGGGGGCAACTGCCCCCTGAGCCGCCCGAAATCTAATCTAAACGGCTGCTGGGGGTTGCTGAAGCGGCGCTACTATAATACTTTTTTTTTATTATTATTATTTAATATGGCAAGCCGATCCGGTAGCGCCGATTAAAGTAGCACCGGCCGGTGGCATCAGCACCCAGCGGCCGTTTAGATTAGATTTCCAGCAATCTGATGGCCGCGTAGTGATGGGAGCGGCGTGAGGGTGAAAGCTCCGCCCCCTTTCACTCAGACTGCTGGAGCATCGGATGTCGTGTCGCTGACTTCCTGTTAGCATAGAAAACAGTCTGCAGCTACCAGACGACGGAGGTCTAGACGAAAACCCCCCAAAGTGGAAGAAGTAGAAAGTAAGTAAATCAATTTATTTTTGTACAAACTATATAATATTTATTGTATTCGTTAAAAACAAACAAATAAAAACATAATGCTTTTTCAAATTATTAAACAAAAAAGAAATCTCTGTGTCTGTATGTGTTCACAAGTTCAGCTCCCCAGTATCACCTCTGTCCCCAATCAGCCCCCCCATGTCATTGTTGTTCCCATTCAGCTCCCCAGTGTCACCTCTGTACCCAATCAGCCCCTCCCAGTGTCACCTCTGTTCCCAATCAGCCCCCCATGTCATTGTTGTTCCCATTCAGCTCCCAGTGTCACCTCTGTCCCCAATCAGCCCCTCCCAGTGTCACCTCTGTCCCCAATCAGCCCCCCCATGTCATTGGTGTTCCCATTCAGCTCCCCAGTGTTACCTCTGTCCCCAATCAGCCCCTCCCATTATCACCTCTGTCCCCAATCAGCCCCTCCCAGTGTCACCTCTGTCCCCAATCAGCCCCTCCCAGTATCACCTCTGTCCCCAATCAGCCCCTCCAAGTGTCACCTCTGTCCCCAATCAGCCCCTCTCAGTGTCACCTCTGTCCCTATTCAGCCCCCCCATGTGATTGCTGTCCCCATTCAGCTCTTCAGTGTCAGCTCTGCCCCCAATCAGCTCGTATCTTGAGGGATTTAACTGACTGAGCATCAGGGGGTCATTAGGTTTAGCTTTTTTCTTCACCATCCTTTGTTG